>NC_053432.1:26792146-26919014 GCF_007990345.1 Gossypium hirsutum | reverse complement strand
GCTGCCAATCTACGTACTAGCACTTAAAATATTTTGAGTTTGAAACTCAAAATCCATTCCGTAAATTTTCCCCGGAACTAGACTATATATATAATGGTGATTTTTGTAGAATTTTGGTCAGGCAATTGGTACAGCTTATTAGTTAAAGTTGTCCCTGTTCCTAGGTTCGACTACTCTGACCTTTGTGCATTACGACTTAGATATCTCCCTTTTACAGAGCTTCAATACTTATGTCGTTTGTTTCTAATGATACTAGACTCAAAAGGGAATCTATACATATAAGGCATGACTTCTAATTATCTCTGATTAATTTATGCTGAATTTCTAAATTCGGAACAGGGGATCCAGAAATCGTTCTGGCCTTGTTTCACAAGAGTTTAATTATCTCCTAACATACAGCTTATATGGTCATTTCGTTCTTCCATATGAAAATAGACTCATCGAGATTCGATTACATAATTTATTCATTATTTAATTCATTCGTACTATTGTTAGTGATTTTTCCAATCTCACATCACTGCTGCTGCCAGTATCTGTTACTAAAGCAACTATGCCTATTTTGTGATTTCTCCTTGATCTAACTAATAATTCATCATACATATCACAAATTATGATCATGACTAGCCATGCCAAAGGCTAATCATTGTCAAACATCTCCCTACTACACTATTGCCATATCATGAATTTTAGCACCAAAAATAATCAACCATGACATATGGCATAAAAATCGAAGAGGCCTCAACTATTATTCAACCAAAACCGAATTGGCCCAATATCAGTCATGACACATTATAAAACCCACTTACTAAGATTTATAACTAAATATCATAGGACCAAAGTCCAAATTAACATTTATGCCATTTTCGCATGGCTGAAAGTTTTACATACCAAAGTCCAAACACAACATAATAGCCTATACATGCCGAAATGTTTCCTAGACGACTAAGAAGAAAGTACCAAAACTTGCTAGCTGGTGTGATGACTTCGATGACGGTCCCAAGCACGCAAAAAGACGAGTCCAAGAAACCTAAAGTAGGTGACAAGCTAACACCGAGTGAGTATATAACTCAGTAAGTCATAAGCATTACATAATCATCCATTAATAAATTATCACATGAGAAAACAAGTGAAAAGGGGTTAATTCTCTCCACCCATACCAATTATGCCATGGTTCCTTAGACCTTTCGGCTCAATATCATACAAAGTACTACATCAATTTTTCATATGCTACTCAACATGGTATTTGAGGCATTTTCCATGGATGCTTTCATTCTCGTTACATTCATGCAACTAAATAACATTCCCTCTATTCCACGATGAATCTCATGTAAACATAACGTCTATTAGCCACGAACTCAAGACACTTACTCGTCCGCTGTCCGTGACCAACTCAATAAGGTCGCACACTTAGTGTCAATAGTGCTTCAAAAACATATAGTAAGTCCGCACACTTAGTGTTATATAATCAAACTCGCACACTTAGTGCTACATAATCAAACTCGCACACTTAGTGCTATATAATCAAACTTGCACACTTAGTGCTATGCAATTTAAACCTGCACACTTAGTGCCAATCTCATGATCATAATTGTTTATACCCGCACACTTAGTGCCGAAATCAACATCTCAATACACCTCACCTCTTTTCTTTTTCATTCAATACTTTCATCACCCCATCCATACGTGTATATATATATATTTATCATTTCATTCGACACAATTACATAGACATTATGACTATTTAAATCAATACCAAATATATGCTTAATGACTTACCTTGTGTTGGGTAAAATAACTCCAAGTCAACTACTCGATGATCTTCGATTTCCCCTTGCTGGACGCCTCTCCTTTAGGATCTTGAGCTTAAACAAATAAATTAACTCATTCAACCGCTTTGCTATATATATTGGTATTCACATTTTAATGATTTTATGACATACGGAATGGCATGGTAAAATTTTTATCTTGCTACCTTGTGTTCTTAGCTATTCGGCTAATAACCTTATGCAATTACCATACTTTCAATAATCTAATCACACATGCATATGCATACTTGGACATTCGGCAATCACCTTGCTAATTTTATACTCAACATCACATAAGCTCCCAAGTGATGGCGAATATGTATATCTATACTATCACCTATAATTCCTCAAATCACAACATTTCATCTCATGAACACTTGACCCATTTCTCACAAAAAAATGAAACAACAACTAAAATGAACATCCCATTTTTATCCCATATAGCCGATTGCTTCATTTGTTACCCAACTAACAATTCAACAATTTCAACCTCATTACAACCTCTACCTATTCAATATAACATGAGCACAATCCTCCACCCCTAACGTAGATTCGGCAATCACTTAACCCATTTTAACCTCAACTTTCAAGTTAAAAGAAATTAACCACTCACCATCTCTTACATTACTATCCATTTTAATGACATTAACACATCTACTAAGAGTTTCAAACTTCTTGGCCGAATTTCAACCCCAAAATCCTAAGTCTAATCTATAGGATGAGTAGAATTGGAACTAACCATCTCAAACATCCATAGATTTTCAAGAATCATTCAATACATACCTCATTCTAGCCATCTTCCAAGCCAAAATCAAATAACCAAGTCTCCCTTCCTTCTCCTCACTCACGGCAATTGCCAAGAAAAAAAAGATGAACACTCCCTCTTCCCTCCTTATTTTATTCACCTTTTTCCTTTTTTAATTCCTTTTTATTTTAATTGTTAACTAAACAAAACATATTAAATTAGAATAAGTGGAGCTCCATCACCCCTTGGCCGACCACTCTACTTCTTTTGGGTAAATTGACATACAAAACCACCCTTTTTGGTACATGCACTAATAGACCATTTTAAATTAGCCTATCATATTTCACCATGTCTCATATTGATCCCTATTCAATAATTTCTCATGCAATTGGAAAAATTAGGGAATGAAACCTCCACATATGCATGTACACATATAATAAGCATAGAATATAGCAATTAATTATTTTTATGACTCAGTTTTGTGGTCCCGAAACCACTTTCCGACTAGGGTCACACTAGGGCTGTCACAACTCTCCCCTGCATAAGAAATTTTTGTCCCCGAAAATCTTACCAGTGAACAATTTAGGATATCGATCCTTCATAGAGTCCTCAAGTTCCCAAGTGGCTTCTTCGATTCCGTGTTTATGCCACAACACCTTTACTAATGGGATTTTCTTATTTCGCAACTCTTTTACTTCACGCATCAAAATGCGAACCGGCTCTTCTTCATAACTCAAATTAGGCTGAATCTCGATCTCAGGTGGAGTGATTACGTACGACGGATCAGACGTATATCGTCGAAGCATCGAGACATGAAAAACGTTGTGAATCTTTTCGAGCTCAAGGGGCAAAATTAATCGGTATGCAACTGGTCCAACTCGTTCGGATACTTCATACGAACCGATGAACCTTGGACTCAATTTGCCCTTACGACCAAATCTAAGCACCTTCTTCCAGGTGAAACTTGAGAAATACTTTGTCTCCAACCTAATATTCAATGGCTTTCTTTTCAAATCGCATACGACTTTTGACGATCCGAAGCGGCTTTCAAACTTTCGCGAATTACTCGGACTTTCTGCTCGGCATCATTAATCAAATCAACCCCAAGGATCTTACTTTCACTAAGTTCAGTCTTAAATAATGGGGTACGTCATTTACGACCGTATAAAGCCTCGTAAGGTGCCATCTTAATGCTTGACTGAAAACTATTGTTGTAAGCGAATTCGATCAAAGGCAGATATCTTTCCCATTAACCACAAAACTCTAAAACACAACATCTCAACATATCCTCGAGTATCTGAATTATCCGCTCAGATTGGCCATCGGTCTGAGGATGGAATGCGGTGCTAAAGTGCACCTTGGTACCCAATGCTTCTTGTAATTTCTTCCAAAATTGCGAGGTCAATCTTGGGTCTCTATCCGACACGATGGAAATAGGTACCCCATGCAACCGAACTATTTGGGAGACATATAATTCTGCCAATTTATCGAGCGAAAAATTCGTACGGACAGGGATAAAATGAGCAGACTTGGTCAATCTATCAACAATGACCCAGACCGAGTCTTTCTTACTCTGAGTCAACGGTAACCCAGATACAAAGTCCATTGTTATTCAATCCCATTTCCATTCGGGTATCATGATTGGCTGAAGTAATCCCGATGGTACTTGATGTTCCGCTTTCACTTGTTGACATATCAAACACCTTGAAAAAATTCAGAAATGTCTCGTTTCAAACCGTGCCACCAAAATTGGCGTTTCAGGTCATTGTACATTTTAGTACTACCCGGGTGGACTGACATTCGACTACTATGAGCCTCGTTCAAAATCAAAGAAATAAGTTCCGAATTTCTTGGAACACATAATCGACCTCTGAACGTCAAGCAATCATTGTCGTCAATCCAGAACTCCGATTCCTTATTCGAAGCACATTCAACTCGTTTAGTGACCAATTCAGCATCGACTTTCTGGGATTCAAGTATTTGACGAATCAATAATGGTTTGGCCTCTAATTCAGCTACTAGCACCCCATCGGGTGAGACGGATAAGTGAGCATTCACCGCTCCCAAAGCAAACAGTGCTTTCCAACTTAAAGCATCGGCAACCATGTTAGCCTTTCCCGGGTGATAATCAATAACAAGTTCGTAGTCCTTGAACAACTCAAGCCAACGTCTTTGTCGTAGATTTAGATCTCTTTGAGTCATCAGATATTTTAGACTCTTGTGGTCTGAATAAATATGACACCCTTCTCCACACAAGTAATGTCGCCATATTTTCAAGGCGAACACTATGGCTGCTAATTCAAGATCGTGGGTCGGATAGTTTCTCTCATGTGGCTTTAATTGTCTCGACGCGTAAGCCACAACTCGACCTTCTTGCATCAACACACAACCTAGCCCAAGTAAGGATGCATCACTATAAGTGACAAACTCTTTGCCGGACTCTGGTTCTACTAGCACTGGAGCTTCGGTTAAATAGGTCTTTAGTCGTTCGAAACTCTTCCGACGGTTTTCTGTCCATTCAAACTCAACATCTTTTTAGAGTAGTTTCGTCAACGGTGCAGCTATCATCGAGAAACCCCTTACAAACCGTCGGTAGTATCCAGCAAGTCCCAAAAAGCTCCTAACTTCAATAATATTCCTCAGAGGTTTCCAATCGAGTATGGCCGAAATTTTGTTCGGATCCACTCTAACACCCGATGCGGACACCACGTGCCCCAAAAAGCTAAGCTCTCTCAACCAAAATTCACATTTACTGAATTTTGCGTATTACTGCTTGTCTCGCAAAATCTGTAATACTAACCTCAAATGCTCGGCGTGTTCGGCTTCACCTTGTGAATAAACTAAAATATCATCAATAAACACAACCACAAATCGATCCAAGTATGGCCTGAATACTCGATTCATTAAATCCATAAATACCGTAGGGGCATTAGTGAGCCCAAATGGCATCACTAAGAATTTGTAGTGACCGTACCTCGTTCTAAAAGCGGTTTTGGGTATGTCCGAGTCTCGAACCCTCAACAGATAATAAACAGATCTCAAATCTATCTTGGAAAATACTGAGGCTCCCTTTAATTGATCAAACAAATCATCAATACGTGGCAACGGGTATTTATTCTTTATGGTCACTTTATTCAACTGACGATAGTCGATGCACAATCTCATGGTTCCATCCTTCTTTTTCACAAACAATACGGGTGCGCCCCATGGAGAAAAACTCAGTCGAGCGAAACCTCTATCCATCAATTCTTGCAATTGAACTTTCAATTCCTTTAATTCTGTTAATGCCATACGATACGGGGCTATTGAGATTGGCGTGGTACCAGGTACAATCTCGATGCCGAATTCCACCTCTCGAACCGGTGGCAACCCCGGTAACTCCTCAGGAAAACATCTGAATACTCACAAACCACTGGTACTGATTCAAGTTTCCTTTCCGTCTCTTTGCTATCAAATACATACGCAAGGTATGTTTCATACCCCTTTTTCACATATCTCTGAGCGGTCATTGAAGATATTATCGCTGGAACCCCTTCAAATCGGTAGACTCAACTCGGACTACCTCATCATTTGCACTCCTCAAATCGATGGTTTTTGTTTTGCAGTTCACCACTGCATCATGTACGGTCAACCAATCCATACCAAGAATAACATCAAATTCGTCAAACGGCAAAAGCATCAAATCGGCCGGAAAATAGGATTCTCGGATTATTAGAGGGCATCTCTTACACACTTTATCAACAAGTACGTATTGACCCAAAGGGTTTGACACTCGAATTACGAACTCAGTAGACTCAACAGGTAGAGTCTTACTGGATGCTAAGATTTCACATACATATGAATGAGTAGAGCCAGGGTCAATCAATGCAATCACAATAGTATCAAAGAGAGTGAAAGTACCAGTGATGACGTCAGGGGAGGATGCCTCCTCTCGTGCGCGAATGGCATATGCTCTAGCAGGAGTACGGGTCTCGGCTCGAACAGCCGTATCAGAGGCCCCTCTCTGACTACCACCCCTACCCCCTGAAATTCTCAGTGGTCTACCTCTAGCTGTCATTCCACTAGGTCTTGCACCTTGCATCTTATTCTTCTCATCAAGCTCCGTGAAATCTCTAATGAAGTGGTCCTTCGAACCGCATCCGTAACAGGCCCTGTTAGTAGACTTACCCCAACATTCACCTAGGTGTCGTCTTCAGCATTGGGGACATTCAGGTTTCTCTTGACGATTATTGCCCACACTAGCTACCGAAGTAGCTCGGGAGTCCGTCGATGGTTGTGCTCTGATGGAAATTCCCTCAGTCGTCCTCGACTTATTAGTGTCCTCCCTGAACTTTTTTACAGCTGAGAACGGAGCTTTACCCGTCGATCTTTTACGATAGTCTCTAGCTTCAAATTCAGCCTTATTCTTCTCCTTTCCATGTTCTTCCGCCTTGCAGGCTCGTTCGACTAGTGTTACGAACTCCTTTATCTCCAAAATACCCACTAGTAGCTTTAAATCTTCATTCAATCCTTCTTCAAATCTTTTGCACATAGCAACCTCATCAGCCACACACTCCCGGGCATACCGACTGAGTCTTACGAACTCATGTTCGTATTCAGATACTGTCATACGGCCTTGCTTGAGTTCCAAGAATTCCTTACGTTTTTGATCGATGAACCGTTGACTAATATATTTCTTTCAAAATTCCGTTTGAAAGAAATCCCAAGTAACTCGTTCGTTTGGGACTATGGAAATCAAGGTCCTCCACCAATAGTAGGCTGAGTCTCGCAACAAGGATACAGCACACTTTAGACATTCATCGGGTGTACATGACAGTTCATCAAACACCCGAATGGTATTATCAAGCCAGAACTCGGCCCTTTCGGCGTCATCAGTAACTATGGCCTTGAACTCCTCGGCCCCGCGCTTCCTAATCAAGTCTATAGGTGGCTTACTCAGCCTCACAGGATCAGTAATTGATGGCATTACAGGCTCTTGGGGTGGATTATTCAAATTCGGGAATGGTTGGATAGCCGGATTGGTTCGGGCATATTGCGCGACCCACTCATTCATCATGGTGAAGAAGGCTTGTTTTGCCCCCTCACCTTGATTATTTGCAGATGACTGAGGTTCAACAGGCGGCGTTCCTTGCACAGGAGCAGCCGCTACACTTTCGATGTCATCCGCTAAGGTTCTCTCCACACCGGGATCCATTTACTAATCAAAACAAAAATTTTTAACCGTCAGAAGTCATCACACATTTAAACATTAACATTAAGGCATGTATAGCTAGACTCATACGCGCTACGGTAGTCCTAGAACCGACTAAATCATAGCTCTGATACCAATTAAATTGTAACACCCCGAACCGGAGACCGTCGCCGGAGTCGAACACGAGGTGTTAACAGACTTCAAACCAATTAATTAAAAATTTCCCAGACAAGCTGCCAATCTGCGTACTAGTCACTTTAAAAATCATATCTTGAGTTTTGAAACTCGAAATCCCATTCCGTAAATTTTTCCCGGAACTAGACTCATATATATATATGGTAGAATTTTTGTAGAATTTTTGGTCAGGCCAATTGGTACAGCTTATTAGTTAAAGTTGTCCCTGTTCCTGGGTTCGACTACTCAGACCTTTGTGCATTACGACTTAGATATCTCCCTTTACAGAGATTCAATACTTATGCCGTTTGTTTCTAATGATACTAGACTCAAAAGGGAATCTATACATATAAGGCATGACTTCTAATTATCTCTGATTAATTTATGCTGAATTTCTAAAGTCGGAACAGGGGATCCAGAAATCGTTCTGGCCCTGTTTCACAAGAGTTTAATTATCTCCTAACATACAGCTTATATGGTCATTTCGTTTCTTCCATATGAAAATAGACTCATCGAGATTCGATTACATAATTTATTCATTATTTAATTCCATTCCTACTATTGTTAGTGATTTTTCAATCTCACATCACTGCTGCTGCCAGTATCTATTACTAAAGCAACTATGCCTATTTTGTGATTTCTCCTTGATCTAACTAATAATTCATCATACATATCACAAATTATGATCATGACTAGCCATGCCAAAGGCTAATCATTGTCAAACATCTCCCTACTACACTATTGCCATATCATGAATTTTAGCACCAAAAATAATCAACCATGACATATGGCATAAAAAACGAATAGGCCTCAACTATTATTCAACCAAAACCGAATTGGCCCAATATCAGTCATGACCACATTATAAAACCCATTTACTAAGATTTATAACTAAATATCATAGGACCCAAAGTCCAAATTAACATTTATGCCATTTTCGCATGGCTGAAAGTTTACATACCAAAGTTCAAACACAACATAATAGCCTATACATGCCGAAATGTTCTCCTAGACCGACTAAGAAGAAAGTACCAAAACTTGCTAGCTGGTGTGATGACTTCGATGACGGTCCCAAGCACGCAAAAAGACGAGTCCAAGAAACCTAAAGTAGGTGACAAGCAAACACCGAGTGAGTAAATAACTTAGTAAGTCATAAGCATTACATAATCATCCATTAATAAATTATCACATGAGAAAACAAGTGAAAAGGGGTTAATTCTCTCCACACATACCAATTATGCCATGGTTCCTTAGACCTTTTGGCTCAATATCATACAAAGTACTACATCAATTTTTCATATGCTACTCAACATGGTTTTTGAGGCATTTTCCATGGATGCTTTCATTCTCGTTACATTCATGCAACTAAATAACATTCCCTCTATTCCACGATGAATCTCATGTACGTCACTTCAAGTATAATTATCACATAGGTTCAAAACTTATCAAGCAAGAATTCCAAATATAAACATAACGTCTATTAGCCACGAGCTCAAGACACTTACTCGTCCGCTGTCCGTGACCAACTCAATAAGGTCGCACACTTAGTGTCAATAGTGCTACAAAACATATAGTAAGTCCGCACACTTAGTGTTATATAATCAAACTCGCACACTTAGTGCTTACATAATCAAACTCGCACACTTAGTGCTATATAATCAAACTTGCACACTTAGTGCTATGCAATTTAAACCCGCACACTTAGTGCCAATCTCATGATCATAATTGTTTATACCCGCACACTTAGTGCCGAAATCAACATCTCAATACACCTCACCTCTTTTCTTTTTCATTCAATACTTTCATCACCCCATGCATACGTGTATATATATATTTATCATTTCATTCGACATAATTACATAGACATTATGACTATTTAAATCAATACCAAATATATGCTTAATGACTTACCTTGTGTTGGGTAAAATAACTCCAAGTCAACTACTCGATGATCTTCGATTTCCCCTTGTTGGACGCCTCTCCTTTAGGATCTTGAGCTTAAACAAATAAATTAACTCATTCAACCGCTTTGCTATATATATTGGTATTCACATTTTAATGATTTTATGACATACGGAATGGCATGGTAAAATTTTTATCTTGCTACCTTGTGTTCTTAGCTATTCGGCTAATAACCTTATGCAATTACCATACTTTCAATAATCTAATCACACATGCATATGCATACTTGGACATTCGGCAATCACCTTGCTAATTTTATACTCAACATCACATAAGCTCCCAAGTGATGGTCGAATATGTATATCTATACTATCACCTATAATTCCTCAAATCACAACATTTCATCTCATGAACACTTGACCCATTTCTCACAAAAAATGAAACAACAACTAAAATGAACATCCCATTTTTATCCCATATAGCCGATTGCTTCATTTGTTACCCAACTAACAATTCAACAATTTCAACCTCATTACAACCTCTACCTATTCAATATAACATGAACACAAACCTCCACCCCTAAAGTAGATTCGGCAATCACTTAACCCATTTTAACCTCAATTTTCAAGTTAAAAGAAATTAACCACTCACCATCTCCTACATTACTATCCATTTTAATGACATTAACACATCTACTAAGAGTTTCAAACTTCTTGGCCGAATTTCAACCCCAAAATCCTAAGTCTAATCTATAGGATGAGTAGAATTGGAACTAACCATCTCAAACATGCATAGATTTTCAAGAATCATTCAATACATACCTCATTCTAGCCATCTTCCAAGCCAAAATCAAATAACCAAGTCTCCCTTCCTTCTCCTCACTCACGGCAATTGCCAAGAAAAAAAAGATGAACACTCCATCTTCCCTCCTTATTTTATTCACCTTTTTCCTTTTTTAATTCCTTTTTATTTTAATTGTTAACTAAACAAAACATATTAAATTAGAATAAGTGGAGCTCCATCACCCCTTGGCCGGCCACTCTACTTCTTTTGGGTAAATTGACATGCAAAACCACCCTTTTTGGTACATGCACTAATAGACCTTTAAATTAGCCTATCATACTTCACCATGTCTCATATTGATCCCTATTCAATAATTTCTCATGCAATTGGAAAAATTAGGGAATGAAACCTCCACATATGCATGTACACATGTAATAAGCATAGAATATAGCAATTAATTATTTTTATGACTCGGTTTTGTGGTCCCGAAACCACTTTCCGACTGGGGTCACACTAGGGCTGTCACATGGGCCATCAGCACGGTCATGTCATAATGGCCACACGGGCGTGTGCCCTATTTCAAAGGTCATTTTTATTAAGTCGGTTTAAAGACCTGAGTTGGTTCCGAAGGGTTTCCAATGAAAGTTTGGGTCCTCGTAGGCCCATATTAAGGAGTTTAAACTAAGTTAGAAAAAGTTTTAAATTTGATCATGTCTTGGTGACTCAGAAACGTTTGAATGGATGTGTTTCAGTCTAGTAACACCTCATATTCTGTCCCGGTGTAGGGTACGAGTGTGGGGTGTTACAATAAAACACGGGAAAATACACAAAATAAGCAATAAGCTTAATAAGCTCGTATGATATGAACTTAACTAATCACAAATATAATATTCATCAATCTAAACATATTATCATGTGCTTTATGATTACTAACAAACCTTTCACCTGCTTAATCATAAGCTTATATACAAGCTTTATAGCTTCTTCAATTTCAAGCTCATAATATACATGTACATACCTGTACCAATCCATAACTAGTTCATACATACACGAAATGCTTAATCATAACCTTTCACCATACTCGATATCTCAGACACTAAGTGCCATACTCGATATCTCAGACACTAAGTGCCACACTCGATATCTAGCACACTAAGTTCCACACTTGATATCTCGCACACTAAGTGCCGTACATAGCCGAAGCTATCTCAAATCGCACACTAAGTGCCATATATAGCCAAAGCTATGTCGAACCGCACACTAAATGCAACGAGTAGCCGTTTTGTCGTTGAACATAACTATAGTCCCGTATATACAATTTATGCAATATCAAAGCACTAAAAGCATAATTATTACAGTGCTTAATACAAACAAACTTACCTCGGATGCTAAAACGGCGAATCGAGTCAACTATTCAGTAACTTTATTCTTTCCCCGATCTAAGTCCGTATTTCTCCTTTTTTGATCTAAATATATTCAAAATTGACTTATTCAATCATCTATTCATTCAATTCAATCCAAAATATACATTAGGGCTATTTTACACATTTGCCCCTAAACTTTCACATTTTTACAATTTAGTCCTTATTACACAAAATTAAAAATTTATGAAATTTAAAAATACCCATGCTTAGTCAAATTACTATTATGTCCCTAGCAGCCCATATTTTTCATTTGTTTCACAGTTTAACCACTAACTTTACACATTCACAATTTAATCCCTATTTTGTATTTTCATAAAAAATCACTTAATAAAATTTGTTTAACTATCAACAACCTTTCAAAATCTATTAAGAAACTTCAAAATACACATGTATTCAAAAATGGCATCATTCAAAATCTTTAACAGTTTTGAAATTAAAGGTACGGGCTAGCTAGAATACGAAGCAACGATCTCAAAAACGTAAAAATCATTAAAAATCACTCACCAATTGGATTTTAAAGCTTAGCTGAATTCTAGCCCTATTTTCTTCAAATAGAATCGGTTTTGGATGTATTTTGAAGAAGATGAATGAAAATTAAACATTTTGTTTTATTTAACATATGATAATTATGCTAATTACCGTTATAACCTTAATGGAAAACCATTTAAAACATCCATTAAATGTCTAATATTGTCCACCCACCATTTTAATGTTCTAATTACCATTTAAGGCCATCATATTTAAAAGCCAAAGCTATTTGACACCTTTAACAAAGAGAATACAACTTTTGCATTTTACACGATTTAATCCTTTTTATCAAATTAACCAACCAATTGGTAAAATTAGCTCACGAAAATTTCACACATATCAAATAACATGATGTAAATATAAAAAATGATATTAAAATAATTTTCAACCTCGAATTTGTGGTTCCAAAACCACTATTCTGATTTGACTAAAAATGGGCTGTTACATGACATGACCTCAGGCACGGGCATATGTCCTGGGCGTGTAAAGTCTGCACTTATTTTGTAAAAATTTAATTATCCTCATGGCCTAGCACATGGGCGTGTGACTTGGCCATGTGACATCAACTTGTTCATGCATTGCAAAACAGAGAGTTACACGGGGTAGGGATATGGGCGTGTGTAGCCACATAGCCTGCCTACACAGGCGTGTCCACAAGGGCGTATGACCCCTGTTAGTGGAAAAATTTTCTAAGTTTTGTAAAATTTTCCCGAGTTGTCAATTTAGTCCCGAACCACTTCCAAAGCATGCTTTAGGCCTTGTAGGCTCGTGCTAGGGACTTTATGATTAAATGTGAATGGTTTTAATTTGGACACAAATTTATGACTTGATTTGTATAATTATTTGTGATGTAAGTCCGGTAATACCTCAAACCCTATTTTGACATTGACTACGGGTGAGGGGTGTTACATTTAGTTGTATCGGAGCCACAATTTATTCGATTCTCGGACTAACATAGCTTGTGCCATATTTAAATTTTGATAGTGTGACGACTCCTGACAATTTGAACTGTGTTTTGATATAGTAAATGGATCCTAACCGAAAAGTGGCTGATGATGTTGAGAGTAATGTGCCGGCTCCCACCCAAAGGACCGCGCCATTTAAAAGTAGGCTAGTGACAATTAGTCAAAGAGGAGAGGCTAGGGAAGCCTTCTTCCAAAGGATGAATGAGTGGTTTGCCAAGTTTGTTCGGACAAATCTAGCTACTCAACATCTTTCATGCCCACCTATTTAGGAAAATCTGGCTGCGCAACATCCTCCACCCCTACCTAACCCCCTAACTGGTTCCCGTAGCTCCCCAAGGTGTGGAATTGGTAAGATTGAATAAGCCTCCAGTTGATAAGATTCGAAAGCAAGGGACTAAATAATTTAGAGCAAACGCCGATGATGATCTTAAAAAGTAGAATTTTGGCTTGAGAACTCTATCTGGGTATTTGATGAGCTTTCTTGCACCTCGGATGAGTGCTTGAAATGTACTATATCACTTCTGAGTGATATGGCATATCAGTGGTGGAACACTCTTATATCTGTGGTACCGAGGGAAAGAGTTACTTGGGATTTCTTCCAAGAGGAATTCAGAAAGATATACATCAGTAAGTGGTTTATTGATAAAAAATGCAAAGAGTTCTTGGAGTTGAAACAAGGCCGAATGACTATGACTGAATACGAGCGGGAGTTTGTTAAACTCAATAAGTATTCTCGAGAATGGGTTTTAATAGAGGCTATTATGTCTAAGAGATTTGAAGATGGGCTAAATTAGGATATCAGGCTGTTAGTTGGGAATTTAGAGTTGAAAGAATTTGTTGTGCTAGTTGAACAAGCTTGCAAAGCTGAAGAGTTGAGCAAAAAAAAAAAAGAGAAAAGTTGAGTTTGAGGCTAGAGATTTGAGAAAGAGGCTGATGAATAAGTTGTTTCAACTTTCATCAAAGAAATCGAGGGATTTGTATACTCGATCGAATGCTTCATCAGGGTATCACAACAGAGATCGTGGGAAGCAATATTTTGGTTCTAAGGACCAGACTACGTCGATAGTGAGCGTAGGTAATGCTAGATCTAATAAGCCTAAATGCCAACACTGTGGTAGACGACATCCTGGTGAATGTAGGATGAATAATTAGGCTACTTTAAATGTGGCTCCCAAGATCATTGTATTCGAGACTGCCCGAAAATGGTTGAAAAAGATAATTTTCAGAATTTAATCGAGTAACACTACTGCAAGAGGGAGGCCAGTGAGAAATAAGAGTAATGGGACCAGTAGCAGAGGTGCATCCAAAGACTCAACTATGAGACCGAAAGCTAGAGCACCTGTGAGAACTTATGCTATTCGTGCTCGCGAGGATGCGTCCTCCTCTAACGTGATCACTAGTACATTTTCTCTTTATGATACTAATGTAGTTGCATTAATTGATCCTGGATCGACTCATTCCTATATCTATATTTGCATGAATTTTGTATCTAGTAAGAATTTTCCTGTTGAGTCTATTGAGTTTGTGATTAAGGTGTCGAACCCCTTAGGCAAACATGTTTATGTTGATAAAGTTTGCAAGAGTTGTCCTTCAATGATTCGGGGTCACTGTTTTCTATCTGACTTAATGATTTTTTTCCATTTGATGAGTTTGACATGATACTTGAAATGGATTGGTTGACTCTGAATGATGTCGTAGTGAATTGTAGACAGAAGGTTATTAAACTGAAATGTTAAAACAATGAAACTCTTCGGGTTGAGTCAGATGAGTCGGGTGAATTGCCTACCGTGATTTCGTCGATGTCGGCTCAAAGATATGTAAGAAAGGTTTGTGAAGTATTTCTCGCGTATGTACTGAATACTAAGGTCTCTGAATTGAAAATCAAATTTGTGCCGGTAGTTTGTAACTATTCGGACATGTTTCTAGAAGAGTTTCCAGGGTTGCCACCGGTCAGAAAGGTGGAGTTTACTATTGATTTGGTACCAGATGATATCTATAGCTCTGTATAGAATGTCTCTAACTGAGTTGAAATAAATAAAGTCTCAGTTACAAGAGTTGATAGACAAGGGTTTTGCGAGACCGAGTTTTTCTTCTTGGGGTGCACCGGTATTATTCGTCAAGAAGAAAAATGGATCCATAAGGCTTTGTATCGATTATCGTCAACTCAACAAGGTTATGATAAAGAACAAGTATCCTTTACCAAGGATTGATGATTTGTTTGACCAGTTGAAAGGGGCTACAGTATTCTCGAAGATAGATTTGAGATCTGGTTCTTATCAGCTAATTGGAACATCCCGAATTAGGCCTAGTCGGAACAGTGGTTTTGAGACAAAAAATCCAAATTAGAAATAAATTTTTTATAATTATTATAAGGTATATGATATGTTTATATGATTGTGTAAAATTTTCATGAAGAAATTATATGTGAGAAGTGTTTAATTTGTCTTTAAGGACTAAATCGTGTAAAGTGTGAAAGTTACATTCTAATAGCTAAAGGTATTAAATAGCTATAGAATTTTTAGTGGAAGCCCTTATGTGAAAATTATCCCATTAATAAGTTAGTGGGAGATATTTGTTTGGTATTATTGAAATTAGTTAGAAATTAAAAGGGTAAATTGGTAATGAAGTTAAAAAGGTATAATAAGACAAAAATGCAAAAGTAATCATCTTTATGTTTCTTTCTTCCACTAAAATGAAGAAAAATGGGCAGCCATGGATGAGCATGATATTCGACCAAGCTTTTATGGCTCATCTAGGTACGACTTTTGTCCTGTACCTTCGTTTTCAAAACTGTTAAAGTTTATGAATTTTTCCATTGTTGATAAAATGTGTATTTTGATAATTGATGATAGAAAATGCATCCTTATTGTTAGATAAAAAACATTTGTAGAGTAGTTTTTGATAAAAATGTCGATTAAGGACTGAGTTGTGAAATATGTTAAATTGTGTGATAAAAGTGTGAATATGTGAAATATGTGGGTTGCTGTAAGTAAAATAAATATTTGGCTAGGCTTGGGTTGGAATAAAATTGAATGAAGTTTATTTTTTGAGCCTAGGGACTAATTTGCAAATAAGTGAAAGTTTAGGGGCAAAATTATAAATTTGCACAGTATGATTTTTGGGTCAATTAGAATATTGTGAGTAATAAATAAGCAATATGTGAAATGTTAGATCAAGAAAATCGAGATTCGGACTTAAATCAAGAGAGTACGTGGTTAAGGACAAAAATGAAATAATTAGTCGTTTTTGCATTCGAGGTAAGTTCGTGTGATAATAATTATGCAATGTCTTATTTGAATTGAAATGCCTAATTATTATTATATAATTTGTCTGATTCATTACGGATATACTCGACGAGGAATCGACAAACGAGTCGTATGATAAAATTGGTAAGACAATAATGTTATTGTGATTTGTGATTGAAATCTGAATTGATATGATAATTCGGATGCGTTGAATTATATGTATGTGGTACTATGTACGTGATGGTGTTATGCTTCACGAAATTATATTATATGCTATGTATATGCAATGACCTAAAACATATGTCTATGATGTTTGATGACATGGTAATGAATGGTAACTTGGTGTTAAAGAGTGAAATTACATGGAATATGCGATTTTTGTTACGAATATTGTAACAACCCGAACCCGAGACCGACACCGGAGTCGAACACGAGATGTTAACAGACTTTAAACCCTTTATAAAAATATTTCTCAGACACTGCCAATCTGCGTACTAGTCGCTTTAAAAATCATATCTTGAGTTTCACAACTTGAAAATCAGTTTCGTGATTTTTCCCTGAAAATAGACTCATATGCCCATCTACATATTTTTTTCTAGAATTTTTGGTCGGGCCAATTAGTACAGTTTATTAGTTAAAGTCTCCCATGTTACAGGGATCGACTACACTGACCTTTGCGCATTATGACCTGGATATCTCCCTGCACAGAGCTTCAATACTGATGCTGTTTGTTTCTATAGAAACTAGACTCAGAGTGGAATCTATCCATATATGGTATGACTCCTAATTGTCTCTGGTTAATTTATAATGAATTTCCAAAATTCGGAACAAGAAATCCAGAAACCGTTCTGGCACTGTCTCACGAGAACCTGAATATCTCTTAACATACTGTCCATATGATCTTTTCGTTGCTTCTATATGAAAGTAGACTCATTGAGCTTTGAATACATAATTTATTCATCAATTAATTCCACTCCTACTATTTTTAGTGATTTTTCAATCTCACATCACTGCTGCTGCCAGCATCTGTTACGAAAGCAACTATGCCCATTTCGTGATTTCTCCTTGATCTAACTAGTAATTCGTCATACATATCACAAATTATGATCATGACTAGCCATGCCAAAGGCTAATCATTGTCAAACATCCCCCTACTACACTATTGCCATATCATGAATTTTAACACCAAAATAATCAACCATGACATATGGCATAAAAAGGTCGAATTATCAAGATTTACGACCTAACGTTATGAAACCAAACCCAACCGAACTTTTATGCCATTTTCGCATGGCTAAAAGTTTACATACCAAAGTTCAAACACAACATAATAGCCTATACATGCCGAAATGTTCTCCTAAGTCGACTAAGAAGAAAGTACCAAAACTTGCTAGCCGGTGTGATGACTTCGACGACGGCACGATCACGCAAAAAGAGACGAGTCCAAGAAACCTAGAATAGGTGACAAGCAAACACCGAATGAGTATATAACTCAGTAAGCCATAAGCATTCCACAACCATCCATTAATAAAATTATCACAACAGGAAACAATGGAATGAGGTTAAGTACTCCATCCATACCAAACTATACCATAGTTCCTTAAACCCTATGGTTCAATCTCATACCAAGTCCTACATTGGCCTTTCATACATCATTTTATTTTCGTTATAATCATACAATTAAACGAACTTTCACCTATTCCACAATGAACCTTATGTACGTGACTTCAACTATAATCGTCACATAGGTTCAAAACTTACCAAGCTCAACTCCAAATATAAACATAGCGCCTATTAGCCATGAACTCAAGGTACTTACCTTTTCCGCTGTCCAAAATTGACTCGGTAAAGTCGCACCCTTCATGTAAATAATTTATAGAAAATATATATTGGGTTCGCACACATAGTGCTTAATAATCAACCGCACACACTTAGTGCCATGCACTTTAAACTCACACACTTAGTGGCATGCATTTCAAGTTCGCACACTTACCTTTTCCGCTGTCCAAAATCGACTCGGTAAGGTCGCACCCTTAATGTAAATAATTTATAAAAAATATATATTGGGTTCGCACAAATAGTGCTTAATAATCAACCACGCACACTTAGTGCCATGTACTTTAAACTCGCACACTTAGTGCTGTACAATTTAAACCCGCACACTTAGTGCCAATCTCATGACCGTGAACACTTATTGCCCGCACACTTAGTGCCGAAAACCAGCCACTCAATAGGCTTCACTTCCTTTTTACATTCGACAAATTTCATCTCTACTTACATATACATTTGTATACATTTCATCTCATTAAACACAATGGTATAGGTATTACGATCCTTTAAATCAATACCAAAGATATGCTTAATGACTTACTTGTGTTGGGTAAGATGGTTCCAACTCGGCTACTCGATGATCTTTTCTTTGCCTTTGCTCGATTCTCCTCCTTTAACTCCTTGAGCTTAATCAATAAATCAACTAGTTTAACCGCCTTGCTAAATATTTACAATCCAATTACACATGCATATGTATGTTAGTATATTCGGCAATCACCCTTACTAATCACCCACTTGATCAATTATGGAGAATCAAAGTTAATATCACAATGTGTACCCTATATGGCCCATTATACATAATCAAATTTAACATCATCTATATATTTACTCATATGGCCGAATATACCTAATCATACATACACCTAACCAAAAATAATTTCTAAAATCTTTATATCATTTATACACTAGTAAAGCATCCTCTCCCTTTCCATCAATTTAGCACATGCATTACTCATTAACCTACAAAAATTATATTCGGCCTTAGCACACAACTTGCTAGCCGATTCTTCCCTATCTAGCAACCAATGCACATATGTGCTCACTCAAAAATGCTAAAAAAAAAAGAGATTCAAGAATCATCAATCCACCATCACATGCATCATTAACAAGCTTCATATTTAGCATGCAATGCCATTAACACAAACTCCACCTAGGCCGAATCTTAACTCATCTTCATGCCTCATCACCACAACATCAAACATCAAAATACCAACCAAGAATGTAACATGCATGGCCGAATATCATCTCCATCATTTAACAAAGTTTGAACCATGGCTAGGTAGATTTCAAACTTACAACTTAAAATATACATGAATCTCAAAGAATAATATCAAACATACCTCAAACTAGTTACATGCATGGCCAAACTTCCTCCTAATTCTCTTCCAAACCAAACATGAAGCAAGAACTCCTTCCTCCTCCCTTAGAATTTTCGGTCAAAAGAGGATGAAAAAGGATGAACAAGTTTTTCTTTTCCTTTCTTTAGCTCACGGCAATGGGGGGGGGGGAACAACCACTCATTTTTTTGTTTTTCCTTTCTTTATTACCCATACTCCTTATTTTATTTTTTTCCTACATACCTCACTAGGCCAACATGTTCCCAACATGTTTCCACCCATAGCATGGCCAACCACTAGCTCAAATTTGGGTAATTTGACATGCAAACCCATCATTTTCACAACATGCATTAATAGACCATTTTAAATTAGCCTATCATATTTTCACCATGTCTCATATCGATCCCTATTTAATAATTTCTCATGCAATTGCCAAAATTGGAGAATGAAACTTCCACATACTCATGTACACACACAATAAGCATAGAATATGGAAATTAATTATTTTTATGACTCGGTTTTGTGGTCCCGAAACCACTTCCCGACTAGGGTCAATTTTGGGCTGTTACAACTCTCCCCCACTTAAGAAATTTTCGTCCCCGAAAATCTTACCGGTAAATAGGTTTGGGTATCGTTCTTTCATCGAGCTCTCGGTTTCCCAAGTAGCTTCCTCGATCCCATGTTTGAGCCATAACACCTTCACTAACGGAACCCTTTTGTTTCGCAACTCCTCCACTTCACGAGCTAGGATACGTATCGGTTCTTCTTCATAACTCATATCGGCTTGAATTTCAACCTCTGATGGGCTAATTATATGCGATGGATCAGATCGATAGCGTCGAAGCATCAAAACATGAAAGACGTCGTGAATCTTTTCAAGCTCAGGGGGCAAAATCAATCTATACGCAACCGGACCAACTCGTTCGGAGATTTCGTACGGCCCAATGAATCTCGGGCTCAACTTGCCCTTACGGCCAAACCTGAGTACCTTTTTCCAAGGCGAAACTTTAAGGAACACTTTATCTCCCACCTGATATTCAATGTCCTTTCGTTTCAAGTCCGCATACGATTTCTGACGATCTGTGGCTGCCTTCAGACTTTCACGGATTACCTTTACTTTCTGTTCGGCATCTTTATTCAAATCAACTCCGAAAATTTTACTTTCACCGAGCTCGGTCCAAAACAATGGTGTACGGCATTTACGACCGTACAAAGCCTCGTAAGGTGCCATCTTAATACTTGATTGAAAACTATTGTTGTAAGCGAATTCAATCAAAGGTACATACCGTTCCCATGAACCACTAAACTCAAGGATGCAGCATCTCAGCATATCCTCGAGTATCTGAATTATCCGCTCGGATTGACCATCGGTTTGGGGATGAAAAGCGGTGCTAAAATGCAGCTTGGTACCCAAAGCTTCTTGCAGTTTCTTCATAAATAGCGAGGTGAATCTCGGATCTCTATCCGACACGATAGAAATAGGTACTCCATGTAATCTCACAATCTGAGAAACATACAATTCAGCTAGTTTATCCAATGAAAAATCCGTACGCACGGGGATAAAGTGAGCCGACTTAGTCAGTCTATCAATAACAACCCAAATCGCATCCTTCTTACTTGTTGACAATGGTAGTCCGAACACAAAGTCCATTGTGACTCGATCCCATTTCCACTCGGGTATCATGATCGGCTGAAGTAATCCTAAAGGCACTTGATGTTTCGCTTTCACTTGTTGACATATTAAACATCTCGAAACAAAGTCGGAGATGTCCCGTTTCATACCATGCCACAAAAATCGTCGTTTCAAATCGTTGTACATTTTCGTACTCCCCGGGTGAATTGACATTCGGCTACAATGAGCTTCGTTCAGAATCATCGAAATGAGTTCTGAATTTCTTGGAACACACAACCGACTTCTGAACCTCAAACAATCGTCATCATCAATTTGAAATTCGGATTCCATATTCGAAATACATTCAGCCCGTTTTGCAACCAATTCATCGTCGACTTTCTGAGCTTCACGAATTTGATGAATCAATGATGGTTTGGCCTTTAATTCAGCTACTAACACATTGTCGGGTAGAACAGACAAGTGCACATTCATCGCTCGTAAAGCAAACAGCGATTTTTGGCTTAAGGCGTCCGCAACCACATTAGCCTTTCCCGGGTGGTAATCAATGACAAGCTCGTAATCTTTCAACAACTCAAGCCAACGTCTTTGTCGCAGATTTAAGTCTCTTTGAGTCATCAAATATTTGAGACTTTTGTGATCCGAAAATACATGGCACTTTTCGCCAAACAAGTAATGTCGCCATATTTTCAAAGCGAATACGATGGCGGCTAGTTCGAGATCATGGGTTGGATAATTTCTCTTGTGTGGCTTCAATTGTCTCGACGCATAGGCCACAACTCGGCCTTCTTGCATCAATACGCAACCCAACCCTAGTAGGGATGCGTCACTATAAATGACAAACTCTTTGCCTGATTCGGGTTGCACTAAAATTGGAGCTTCAGTCAAATGAGTTTTCAGTTGATCGAAGCCTTTCTGACATTTCTCCGTCCATTCGAACTTAGCATCCTTTTGAAGTAGCTTCGTCATTGGTGTGGCTATCATCGAGAAACCTTTGACAAATCTTCGGTAATAACCTCAAGTGTTCGGCATGTTCGATCTCATCTCTTGAATAGACCAAGATGTCATCAATGAACACAACTACGAATCGATCCAAATATGGTCTGAAGATCCGATTCATCAAATCCATAAATACCGCAGGGGCATTAGTGAGCCCAAACGGCATCACTAAGAACTCATAGTGACCGTACCTCATTCTGAAAGCAGTTTTGGGTATGTCCGAATCTCGAATTCGCAACTGATAATAGCCCGATCTCAAATCTATTTTTGAGAACACTGAGGCTCCCTTCAGTTGGTCGAACAAATCATCGATGCGCGGCAACGGATATTTGTTCTTTATCGTCACTTTATTCAGTTGACGATAGTAATGCACAACCTCATGGTTCCGTCCTTCTTTTTCACGAACAATACTGGTGCACCCCAAGGTGAGAAACTTGGTCGAGCAAAACCTCTATCCGTCAATTCTTACAACTGAGCTTTTAACTCTTTTAACTCGGTTGGTGCCATACAATACGGAGCTATCGAATTCGGCGTAGTCCCAGGTACAAGCTCAATACCAAACTCTACCTCCCGAACAGGTGGTAAACCCGGTAATTCTTCAGGAAAAACATCCGGGTATTCACAAACCACCCGTACAGATTCGGGTTTCTTTTCTAATTCTTTATCATCAAGTACATACGCAAGGTATGCTTCGCACCCTTTTCTTACATATTTCTGGGCCAACATTGCTGATATTACAACTGGCAACCCCTCCAAATCCGTAGACTCAACTCGGATTACCTTGTTATTTGCGCACGTCAAATCAATAGTCTTGCTTTTGCAATTCACAACCGCATCATGCGCGGTCAGCCAATCCAAACCAAGAATAACATCAAATTCATCAAACGGCAAAAGCATCAAGTCCGCCGGAAAACAAGAACCTCGAATTACTAGGGGACATCTCTTACACACTTTGTCGACAAGCACGTAACGACCCAAGGGATTTGACACCCGAATTACGAACTCAGTAGACTCAACAGGTAGAGTCTTACTAGATGCTAAGGTTTCACATACATATGAATGAGTAGAGCCAGGGTCAATCAATGCAATCACATTAGTATCAAAGAGAGTGAAGGTACCAGTGATGACGTCAGGGGAGGATGCCTCCTCTCGTGCGCGAATGGCATATGCTCTAGCAGGAGTACGGTTCTCGGCTCGAACAGCCATATCAGAGGTCCCTCTCTGACTACCACCCCTACCTCCTAAAATTCTCGGTGGTCTACCTCTAGTTGTCACTCCACTAGGCCTTGCACCTTGAATCTTATTCTTCTCATCAAGCTCCGTGCAATCTCTAATGAAGTGGTCCTTCGAACCGCATCCGTAACAGGCCCTGTTAATAGACTTACCCCAACATTCACCTATGTGTCGTCTTCCACATTGGGGACATTTAGGTTTCTCTAGACGATTATTGCCTACACTAGCTACCGAAGTAGCTCGGGAGTCCGTCGATGGTCTTGCTCTGATGGAAATTCCCGCAGTCGTCCTCGACTTATTAGTGTCCTCCCTGAACTTCTTTACGGCTGAGAACGGAGCTTTACCCGTCGATCTTTTACGATAGTCTCTAGCTTCAAATTCAGCCTTCTTCTTCTCCTTTCCAAGTTCTTCCGCCTTGCAGGCTCGTTCGACTAGTGTTACGAATTCTTTTATTTCCAAAATACCCATTAGTAGCTTTAAATCTTCATTCAATCCTTCTTCGAATCTTTTGCACATAGCAACCTCATCAGCTACACACTCCCGGGCATACCTACTGAGTCTTACGAATTCATGTTCGTATTCAGATACTGTCATACGGCCTTGCTTGAGTTCCAAGAATTCCTTACGCTTTTGATCAATGAACCGTTGACTAATATATTTCTTTCGAAATTCCGTCTGAAAGAAGTCCCAAGTTACTCGTTCGTTTGGGACTATGGAAATCAGGGTCCTCCACCAATAGTAGGCTGAGTCCCGCAACAAGGATATAGCACACTTTTAGACATTCCTCGGGTGTGCATGACAGTTCATCAAACACCCGAATGGTGTTATCAAGCCAGAACTCGGCCCTTTCAGCATCATCAGTAACTATGGCCCTGAACTCCTCAGCCCCGCGCTTCCTAATCAAGTCTACAAGTGGCTTACTCAGCCTCACAGGATCAGTAACTGATGGCATTACTGGCTCCGGGGGTGGATTATTCAAATTCGGGAATTGTTGGACAGCCGGATTGGTTCAGGCATACTGCGCGACCCACTCATTCATCATGGTAAAGAAGGCTTGTTTAGCCCCATCACCTTGATTATTCGCAGATGACTGAGGTTCAACAGGCGGTGTCCCTTGTGCAGGAGCAGCCGCTACACTTTCAATGTCATCCGCCAAGTTTCTCTCTACACCGGGATCCATTTACTAATCAAAACATAAATTTTAACCGTCAGAAGTCATCACACAGTTAAACATTAACATTCGGCATGTATAGCTAGACTCATACGTGCTATGGTAGTCCTAGAACTGACTAAACCATAGCTCTGATACCAATCAAATGTAACACCCCGAACCCGAGACCGACACCGGAGTCGAACACGAGATGTTAACAGACTTTAAACCCTTTATAAAAATATTTCTTAGACACTGCCAATCTGCGTACTAGTCGCTTTAAAAATCATATCTTGAGTTTCACAACTCGAAAATCAGTTTCGTGATTTTCCCTGAAACTAGACTCATATGCCCATCTACATATTTTTTTCTAGAATTTTTGTTCGGGCCAATTAGTACAGTTTATTAGTCAAAGTCTCCCATGTTACAGGGATCGACTACACTGACCTTTGCGCATTACGACCTGGATATCTCCCTGCACAGAGCTTCAATACTGATGCCGTTTGTTTCTATAGAAACTAGACTCAGAGAGGAATCTATCCATATATGGTATGACTCCTTATTGTCTCTGGTTAATTTATAATGAATTTCCAAAGTCGGAACAGGGAATCCAGAAACCGTTCTGGTCCTGTCTCACGAGAACCTGAATATCTCTTAACATACTGTCCATATGATCTTTTCGTTGCTTCTATATGAAATTAGACTCATCGAGATTCGAATACATAATTTATTCATCAATTAATTCCACTCCTACTATTTTTAGTGATTTTTCAATCTCACGTCACTGCTGCTGCCAGCATCTGTTACGAAAGCAACTATGCCCATTTCGTGATTGTAACGAAAATAAATTGATTTATGAAAATACTTCAATGTCCTATTGATGAGTATATGAATTGTGAATGCATGAATTGATATGAAATTGAATCGATAGGTTGGAGGAACTATGGCATGGTTCGGTATGGATGGAGTAAATTGTCTCATTCCATTTTGTTTCCTCTTGTGATAATGTTATTGATATATAGTAGTGCATTGCTTATGACTTACTGAGTTATAAACTCACCCGGTGTTTCCTTGTCACCCATTATAGGTTGCTTGGACTCATCTATTTTTGCGGGGTCGGGCCGTCATCGAAGTCATCACACCGGATAGCAAGTTTTGGTACTTTCTTCTTAGTTGGCTTAGAAGAACATTTTGGCATGTATAGGCTATTATGTTGTGTTGAACTTTGGTATGTAAACTTTTAGCCATGCGAAAATGGCATAAATGTTCGGTTGGGTTTGGTTTCATAACGTTAGGTCGTGAATTTTGGTGATTTGACCTTTTTTTTATGCCATATGTCATGGTAAATTGTTTTGGTGTTAAAATTTATGATATGGCAATAATGTAGTAGGGAGAAGTTGACAATGATTAGCCTTGGCATGGTTAGTCATGATCATAATTTGTGATATGCATGAGGAATTATTAGTTGAATCAAGGAGTAAACATGAAGTGGGCATGGTTGCCTTCGTAACAGATGCTGGCAGCAGCAGTGTCATGAAATTGAAAAATCACTAAAAATAGTAGGAATGGAATTGATTGATGAATAAATTATGTAATCGAAGCTCGATGAGTCTATTTTCATATAGAAGTAATGAAAAGATCATATAGACAGTATGTTAAGAGAAAATCAGGTTCTCGTGGGACAGGGCCAGAACGGTTTCTGGATTCCCTGCTCCGACTTTGGAAATTCATTATAAATTAACCAGAGATAATTAGGAGTCGTACCATATATGTATAGATTCCTCTCTGAGTCTAGTTTCTATAGAAACAAACGGCATCAGTATTGAAGTTCTGTGCAGGGAGATATCCGAGTCGTAATGGGCAAAGGTCAGTGTAGTCGACCCCTGTAACTTGGGAGACTTTGACTAATAAACTGTACTAATTGGCCCGACCAAAAATTCTAGAAAAATTTACATAGATGGGCACATGAGTCTAGTTTCTGGGAAAAATTACGAAACTGATTTTCGAGTTACGAAACTCAAGATATGATTTTTAAAACGACTAGTACACAGATTGGGCAGTGCCTGGAAGATAAATTTTGTAAAGGGGTTAAAGTCAGTTAACACCTCGTGTTCGACTCCAGTGTCGGTTTCGGGTTCGGGGTGTTACATTTTATTGGTATCAGAGCTATGGTTTAGTCGGTTCTAGGACTACCATAGCACGTATGAGTCTAGCTATACATGCCATAATGTTAATGTTTAAAAGGGTGATGACTTCTGACGGTTGAAATGTTTTTGTTTTGATTAGTAAATGGATCCCGGTGAAGAAAGAACCCTAGCGGATGACGTAAGGGACGCCGCCTGTTGAACCTCAGTCATCTGCGAATAATCAAGGTGAGGGGGCTAGACAAGCCTTCTTTACCATGATGAATGAGTGGGTCGCGCAATATGCCCGAACCAACCCGGCTGTCCAACAATTCCCAAATTTGAATAATCCATCCCAAGAGCCTGTAATGCCATCAGTCGCTGATCCTGTGAGGCTGAGTAAGCCACCTGTAGACTTGATTAGGAAGCGTGGGGCCGAGGAGTTCAAGGCCATAGTAACTGATGATGCCGAAAGGGCTGAGTTTTGGCTTGATAACACCATTCGGGTGTTCGATGAATTGTCATGCACACCCGATGAATGTCTAAAATGTGCTGTATCTTTGTTGCGAGACTCAGCCTACTATTGGTGGAGGACCTTGATTTCCATAGTCCCGAACGAGCGAGTAACTTGGGACTTCTTTCAAACGGAATTCCGGAAGAAATTTATTAGCCAACGGTTCATTGACCAGAAGCGTAAGGAGTTCTTGGAACTCAAGCAAGGCCGTATGACTGTATCTGAATACGAACATGAATTCGTAAGACTTAGTAGGTATGCCCGGGAGTGTGTAGCTGATGAGGTTGCTATGTGCAAAAGATTCGAGGAAGGATTGAATGAAGATTTAAAGCTACTAATGGGTATTTTGGAAATAAAGGAATTCGTAACACTAGTCGAACGAGCCTGCAAGGCGGAAGAACTTGGAAAGGAGAAGAGGAAGGCTGAATTTGAAGCTAGAGATTATCGTAAAAGATCGACGGGTAAAGCTCCGTTCTCAGCTGTAAAGAAGTTCAGGGAGGACATTAATAAGTCGAGGGCGACTGCGGGAATTTCCATCAGGGCAAGACCATCGATGGGCTCCCGAGCTACTTCGGTAGCCAGTGTGGGCAATAATCGTCACGAGAAACCTGAATGTCCCCAATGTGGAAGACGACACCTAGGTGAATGTTGGGGCAAGTCTACTAGCAGGGCCTGTTACGGATGCGGTTCGAAGGACCACCTCATTAGAGATTGCACGGAGCTAGGTGAGAAGAATAAGATTCAAGGTGCAAGACCTAGTGGAGTGACATCTAGAGGTAGACCACCGAGAATTTTAGGAGGCAGGGTGGTAGTCAGAGGGGGGCTTCTGATGCGGCCGATCGAGCCGAGAACCGTACTCCTGCTAGAGCATATGCCATTCGCGCACGAGAGGAGGCATCCTCCCCCGACGTCATCACTGGTACCTTCACTCTATTTGATACTAATGTGATTGCATTGATTGACCCTGGTTCTACTCATTCATATGTATGCGAAACCTTAGCAACCAGTAAGACTCTACCTGTTGAGTCTACTGAGCTCGTAATTCGAGTATCAAACCCTTTGGGTCAAAGCGTACTTGTTGATAAACTGTGTAAGAGATGCCCTCTAATAATCCGAGAATCCTATTTTCCGGCCGATTTGATGCTTCTGCCGTTCGACGAGTTTGACGTTATTCTTGGTTTGGATTGGTTAACCGCGCATGATGCGGTTGTGAATTGCAAAAGCAAGACTGTCGATTTGAGGTGCACAAATAACGAAATGATCCGAGTTGAGTCTGCGGACTTAAGGGGGTTGCCAGCTATAATATCGGCAATGTTGGCCCAGAAATATGTAAGGAAAGGGTGCGAAGCATACCTCGCGAATGTACTTGATGACAAGGAGTTAGAAAAGAAACCTGAATCGGTACGGGTGGTCTGTGAATACCCGGATGTTTTTCCAGAAGAGTTACCGGGTTTGCCACCTGTTCGGGAGGTAGAGTTTGGTATTGAGCTTGTACCTGGAACTACGCCAATTTCGATCGCTCCGTATCGTATGGCACTAACCGAGTTAAAAGAGTTGAAAGCTCAGTTGCAAGAATTGACGGATAGAGGTTTCGCTCGACCGAGTTTCTCACCTTGGGGTGCACCAGTATTGTTCGTGAAAAAGAAGGACGGAACCATGAGGTTGTGCATTGATTATCGTCAACTGAATAAAGTGACGATAAAGAATAAGTATCCGTTGCCGCGTATTGATGATCTGTTCGATCAATTAAAGGGAGCATCGGTGTTTTCAAAGATAGATTTGAGATCGGGTTATTATCAGTTGCGGATTCGAGATTCGGACGTACCCAAAACTGCTTTCAGAACGAGGTACGATCACTACGAGTTCTTAGTGATGCCGTTTGGGCTCACTAATGCCCCTGCGGTGTTTATGGATTTGATGAATCGGATCTTCAGGCCGTATTTGGATCGGTTCGTAGTTGTGTTTATTGATGACATCTTGGTCTATTCAAGAGATGAGACCGAACATGCTGAGCATCTGAGGCTAGTGTTGCAAATTTTGCGGGATAAGCAGTTATATGCTAAGTTCAGTAAGTGTGAGTTCTGGCTAAGAGAGGTTAGCTTCTTGGGTCATGTGGTATCCGTATCGGGTATTCGGGTTGACCCGAGCAAAATTTCAGCCATACTTAACTGGAAGCCTCCGAGAAATGTTACTGAAGTCCAGAGCTTTCTAGGGCTCGCCGGTTATTACCGACGATTTGTCAAAGGTTTCTCGATGATAGACACACCAATGACAAAGCTACTTCAGAAGGATGTTAAGTTTGAATGGACGGAGAAATGTCAGAAAAGTTTCGATCAACTGAAAACTCATCTGACTGAAGCTCCAATTTTGGTGCAACCCGAATCGGGTAAAGAGTTTGTCATTTATAGTGACGCATCCCTACTTGGGTTGGGTTGCGTATTGATGCAAGAAGGTCGAGTTGTGGCCTATGCGTCAAGACAATTGAAGCCACACGAGAGAAATTATCCGACCCATGATCTCGAACTAGCCGCCATTGTGTTTGCATTAAAAATATGGCGACATTATTTGTTTGGCGAGAAGTGCCATGTGTTTTCGGATCACAAAAGTCTCAAATATTTGATGACTCAACGAGACTTGAATCTGCGACAAAGACGTTGGCTTGAGTTGTTGAAAGATTACGAGCTTGTCATTGATTACCACCCGGGAAAGGCTAATGTGGTTGCGGACGCCTTAAGCCGGAAATCACTGTTTGCTTTGCGAGCGATGAATGTACACTTGTCTGTTCTACCTGACAATGTGTTAGTAGCTGAATTAAAAGCCAAACCATTATTGACTCATCAAATTCGTGAAGCTCAGAAAGTCGATGATGAATTGGTTGCAAAACGAGCTGAGTGTGTTCCGAACAAGGAATCAGAGTTTCAGATTGATGATGATGGTTGTTTGAGGTTTAGAAGTCGTTTGTGCGTTCCAAGGAATTCGGAACTCATTCCGATGATCCTGAATGAAGCCCATTGTAGCCGAATGTCAATTCACCCGGGGAGCACGAAAATGTACAACGACTTGAAACGTCGGTTTTGGTGGCATGGTATGAAGCGAGATATCTCCGACTTTGTTTCGAGATGTTTAATATGTCAACAGGTGAAAGCGGAACATCAAGTGCCTTCAGGATTACTTCAGCCGATCATGATACCCGAGTGGAAATGGGACCGAGTCACAATGGACTTTGTGTCCGGACTGCCATTGTCCGCAAGTAAGAAGGATGCGATTTGGGTTGTTGTTGATAGGCTGACTAAGTCGGCTCACTTTATCCCCGTACGTACGGATTTTTCATTGGATAAACTAGCCGAATTGTATGTTACTCAGATTGTGAGATTACATGGAGTACTTATTTCTATTGTGTCGGATAGAGATCCGAGATTCACCTCGCGATTTTGGAAGAAATTGCAAGAAGCTTTGGGTACCAAGCTGTATTTTAGCACCGCTTTTCATCCCCAAACCGATGGTCAATCCGAGCGGATAATTCAGATACTCGAGGATATGCTGAGATGCTGCATCCTTGAGTTTAGTGGTTCATGGGAACGGTATGTACCTTTGATTGAATTCGCTTACAACAATAGTTTTCAATCAAGTATTAAGATGGCACCTTACGAGGCTTTGTACGGTCGTAAATGCCGTACACCATTGTTTTGGACCGAGCTCGGTGAAAGTAAAATTTTCAGAGTTGATTTGATTAAAGATGCCGAACAGAAAGTAAAAGTAATCCGTGAAAGCCTGAAGGCAGCCACGGATCGTCAGAAATCGTATGCGGATCTGAAACGGAAGGACATTGAATATCAGGTGGGAGATAAAGTGTTCCTTAAAGTTTCGCCTTGGAAAAAGGTACTTAGGTTTGGCCGTAAGGGCAAGTTGAGCCCGAGATTCATAGGGCCGTACGAAATCTCCGAACGAGTGGGGCCAGTTGCATATAGATTGATTTTGCCCCCTGAGCTTGAAAAGATTCACGATGTCTTTCATGTTTCAATGCTTCGACGCTATCGATCTGATCCGTCGCATATAATTAGCCCATCAGAGGTTGAAATTCAAGCCGATATGAGTTATGAAGAAGAACCGATACGTATCCTAGCTCGTGAGGTGAAGGAGTTGCGAAACAAAAGGGTTCCGTTAGTGAAGGTGTTGTGGCTCAAACATGGGATCGAGGAAGCTACTTGGGAAACCGAGAGTTCGATGAAAGAACGATACCCAAACCTATTTACCGGTAAGCTTTTCGGGGACGAAAATTTCTTAAGTGGGGGAGAGTTGTGACAGCCCAAAATTGACCCTAGTCGGGAAGTGGTTTCGGGACCACAAGACCGAGTCGTAAAAATAATTACTTGCTATATTCTATGCTTATTATGTGTGAACATGAGTATGTGGAAGTTTCACTCCCTAATTTTACCAATTGCATGAGAAATTATTAATAGGGATCGATTTGAGACATGGAGAAAATATGATAGTCCAATTTAAAATGGTCTATTAGTGCATGTACCAAAAAGAGTGGACTTGCATGTCAAATAGACCATTTTTGAATGTGAATGGCCGGCCAACACAAGCATGCATTATGGTGTTCCCTTGTCTCCATTTTTTTTATATTTGGTGGGAATTATGTATAATAAATTTATATTAGTAAGTGGTGATAAAAACAAAGTTCCTTCATCTTTTCTATCATCTTGCCGAAACCATAAGGAAAAGAAAAGAAAAAAAATGGAAGCTAGGACATTCGGCCAAGTGAGTTTATAGATTAAGGTATGTTATCATGTGGTTCTTTTGGCATTTTTTTTGTGAAGTTGAGTTGTTTTGATGCTCATAACATGACCCATGTGTTGATTTTTGAGTTGTGTTGCAAGAAACCTTTGGTTATGTTCTTATATGCCAAGGTGATGATGTTTTGTAGTATGTGATTTGAAATGGTTATAGATGAATATGAACTAAGAAACATGTATTATTGAGTAAGTAGAAGATAGAAAAGGGTTTAAATGGGAGGTTCATTTGATTTATTTTGTCCTTGTATGAAAAGTGGTTCTTGGTTATGGCCGAATGAGTCATCCTAGATTAGTTGAAAAGAATGTTCATGTTATGAGGTAATTTGAATAATTGACCGAAACATGAAAGGAATAATGAAAGTTGTATTAAGTTTAATGTGCATACTTTAGTCTAAGTATTGAGGAGTATTCGGCTAAGATAGTTGAATGTGGGTGTTGCCGATTTTTTTAAATGTAGATTAAGGGAGTGGCTATAATGGGCATTAAGATGTTGAACTTAAGAAATTAGAAGTAAATGAACTTGATAGTATTTAAGAGATAGAGGTGATAGATTAATGTTGCACATTCGGCTATGGTTAGGCATGTTGATGATCGTATCTTGATTTAGATAATTAGGCATAAAAGGGTGGCAAAGGGGATGGAATTGTCGAATGATTAGTTAGGTAACAAAAGAAGCATTCGGCCATCTCTTGAGAGCTTGTGTGATGTTGGGTTTAAAATTAGCAAAGGTAACTTACCTAATGCATGTGCATGTGTGATTAGATTTTTGATGATATGGTAGTTGCATGAGGTTATTAGCCGAATATACTAACATACATATACATGTGAAATTGGATTGTAAATATTTAGCAAGGTGGTTAAACTAGTTAAATTATTGATTTAGCTCAAGGAGTTAAAGGAGGTGAATCGAGCAAAGGCAAAGAAAAGGTTAACGAGTAGCCGAGTTGGAACCGTCTTACCCAACACGAGGTAAGTCATTAAGCATGTAGTTGGTATTATTTCAAATGGTCATAATGTGTATGTATTGATGCTGAATGGAATGAATAAATATACATATATATATATGCATGTACGTATGTGATGATGAAATTGTTGAATGAAAGAAAAGAGGTAGATGTACTGAGTTGTTGATCTCGGCACTAAACGTGCGGGATAACCATTTATGACCATGAGACTGGCGCTAAGTGCGCGGGATTAAATTGTACAGCACTAAGTGTGCGATTCGACTATGTTGCACTAAGTGTGCGAAATGAATATGATGCACTAAGTGTGCGAATTGACCATGCGGCACTAAGTGTGCGAGTCTGACTATGTAGCACTAAGTGTGCGATTTGATTACGTAGCACTAAGTGTGCGAGTTGATTATATAGCACTGAGTGTGCAGGCTCAATATACATTCGTGAATCATTATGGACACTATGTGTGCGACACTATTGAGTCGATCGCGGACAGCGGATCGGGTAAGTGTCTTGAGTACATGGCTAATATGTGCTATGCTTATACTTGGTGTTGAGCTCGGTAAGTTGAACCTATGTGACAACTATACTTGAAGTCACCTACATAAAAATTTATCGTAGGATGGGTGAAAGGTCGTTTTGTTGTTTGATTGTAACGAAAATAAATTGATTTATGAAAATGCTTCAATGTCCTATTGATGAGTATATGAATTGTGAATGCATGAATTGATATGAAATTGAATCGATAGGTTGGAGGAACTATGGCATGGTTCGGTATGGATGGAGTAAATTGTCTCATTCCATTTTGTTTCCTCTTGTGATAATGTTATTGATATATAGTAGTGCATTGCTTATGACTTACTGAGTTATAAACTCACCCGGTGTTTCCTTGTCACCCATTATAGGTTGCTTGGACTCATCTATTTTTGCGGGGTCGGGCCGTCATCGAAGTCATCACACCGGATAGCAAGTTTTGGTACTTTCTTCTTAGTTGGCTTAGAAGAACATTTTGGCATGTATAGGCTATTATGTTGTGTTGAACTTTGGTATGTAAACTTTTAGCCATGCGAAAATGGCATAAATGTTCGGTTGGGTTTGGTTTCATAACGTTAGGTCGTGAATTTTGGTGATTTGACCTTTTTTTTATGCCATATGTCATGGTAAATTGTTTTGGTGTTAAAATTTATGATATGGCAATAATGTAGTAGGGAGAAGTTGACAATGATTAGCCTTGGCATGGTTAGTCATGATCATAATTTGTGATATGCATGAGGAATTATTAGTTGAATCAAGGAGTAAACATGAAGTGGGCATGGTTGCCTTCGTAACAGATGCTGGCAGCAGCAGTGTCATGAAATTGAAAAATCACTAAAAATAGTAGGAATGGAATTGATTGATGAATAAATTATGTAATCGAAGCTCGATGAGTCTATTTTCATATAGAAGTAATGAAAAGATCATATAGACAGTATGTTAAGAGAAAATCAGGTTCTCGTGGGACAGGGCCAGAACGGTTTCTGGATTCCCTGCTCCGACTTTGGAAATTCATTATAAATTAACCAGAGATAATTAGGAGTCGTACCATATATGTATAGATTCCTATCTGAGTCTAGTTTCTATAGAAACAAACGGCATCAGTATTGAAGTTCTGTGCAGGGAGATATCCGAGTTGTAATGGGAAAAGGTCAGTGTAGTCGACCCCTGCAACTTGGGAGACTTTGACTAATAAACTGTACTAATTGGCCCGACCAAAAATTCTAGAAAAATTTACATAGATGGGCACATGAGTCTAGTTTCTGGGAAAAATTACGAAACTGATTTTCGAGTTACGAAACTCAAGATATGATTTTTAAAACGACTAGTACACAGATTGGGCAGTGCCTGGAAGATAAATTTTGTAAAGGGGTTAAAGTCAGTTAACACCTCGTGTTCGACTCCGGTGTCGGTTTCGGGTTCGGGGTGTTACAAGTACTTAGCGTACTCGCGCATAAACAGTTATTAACATACTAATCTAATAAAAATAAACACTCATCACACGACATAAGTTAAAGATCCCCCACCTTTTATCGTAGATCTAATTGCCACAATCCTACTTGAAAAGATTTCTCTCGATCTATCTCACAAGACAATCTAATACAAAATAACGTTTCTTATTAAAGTTTCTTTGATGGTATTTTTGTCACTTAAGAAGGGTTGAGTATTAAAAGTCTCCACAACGCTTACCCCACGATTTAGAACTCATGAAAGAATGATTTTCAAATATGAAGTTAAGGTTCTCCTCTTTGAATATCGTTTGGCCCTTCAAGTTGATAGGAAATCACATTAGTACTTATGTTAAATCAATAATAAAATAACATGATGATATTATCACCCTATACCATTTGGGCAAACCATGGTATTTCTAAAATGAATTTACAAATCAAACAACCTTACTTACACTTGATTTAATATGAGATGATCGAAGGATTGAGAATGGAATGAGATTGATGTTTGAGTGATTAAGAAATAAATAATTGAATAAGTGAAAGAAAAATATGATTTTTTAGTTACTAAGGAATCAAAAAAAAGATAGAAGAAGCGAAAAGGAAAATTTTGGTCATCGGGTAAGGGCGACGGTGGTCCGATAAGGTGGCTCAGCTGCGGTCTAACTATGGAGGTGTGACGGTCCAATGGTGGTGAGCAAATATCAAAAGGAAGAGGTTTTGGTCACTACAATTGGAAGAAAGGATAAAATAGAAAAAGAAGAGAAATAGGTGGAGGTCGAGGAGACTTGCAATGGTTCACGGCGGTAGTCACGATGTTGGAAAGGAGGATGAGTGAAAAGGGGCAGCGTCTATGGTGGTTAAGAGATCTTTGATGGTGGTAGAAGGCTTGGTTGTGGTGTTTGGAGAACAAAAGTTAAAAGGAGGTGGTGGTGGTTCTATTTTATTTTGAGAGAAAAAAAAGATGAAGAAAAATGAAGAAAATGGAGATAAGGGTGCAAATGAGGGTGGTGGACGGCATAAGGGGTGTGTGAAGCTTGGTTAACCATGACTAGATTCATTGTATCACAATCTTATAGCAAGAAAGGAGGTTTTGGAAAGAGAGTGAAACAAGGAGTGAAAAGGGGGATGTGTTTCATAACATAAGGCAACAAGTGTAACACCCCTAATCTATCCATCGTCAGAATAAGGTTATCGAGCATTACTGGAGTGTAAATTTCAAACAAACAAAAATTTTAGAACATTTTAATTCACATCATTAAACATAGAAAAAACTAATCCATAACATGCATATTGCCCCTTATATAAGCCCTCGAGGCCCTAAAAACACATTAGAAACAAGTCGGGACTAAATTGGAAGCTTAAATAATTTTTTAGGAAATAATAAAAATTATCCAAATTACAGGGGTCACACGACCATGTGACTAAGCCGTGCAGACATCCGAAGTAGGGACACACGGTCGTGTCCCAGCCTGTGTCTATGCCTATGTAACTCACTGGCTTGGGTCACATAGGCAAGCCACACGCCCATGTGTTAGGCCGTGTACCAGGCCATGTACCCTTCGAAATGACCTCACACACCCATATGCCAAGCCGTGTGTTAGGCCGTGTAACAGTCTTACTTGCAACCCTTTGAAAGCTACAGGGGACACACAGCCGTGTCGCCTAGCTGCATGTCATACATGGCTGAGACACACGTCCATGTCTTTGGCTGCGTGGATGTAAAATAGGCCATTTTCAAGTCATTTTTTCTCACCCAATCATGCACACACCTACAACCAATTTTCCAGATGTACTCAAGCATTCAAAATGCATCAACAAGCTAAATAAAAAAAGGTATATATTCACTCAACCAATATGCCCAATGGGCACCTCAAATCACAACAATCATACACATGTTCACATTTGCATAGTTTAGCCCACACTCAACCAACCTATAACTAAGTTCATGCCAATACTTACCATTAGGTTCACATATCAAACTCACACTTGACATACCAAATTGGCCATTAAAAAATTAGCATAATTAGCCTTATATGTCAACTACATTACCTAAACCATAATGACCACATTTAACCATATCAAAGAACATTCCTGTAACACCTTTAACTCGTATTTGTCACCAGAACAGGGTTATGAGGCATTACTAGAATATACAGATCAAGTAAACAGATATTTTGATTTTATACAGTATTCATGTCAGAAATCAAACATAAAGTCCCTTATATGAACCCTCAAGGTCCAAAACATGCATTAGATATGAGGTGGGGCTAAACTGGGTACTCAAAGAATTTTTTGCAAAATCTCAAAAATTTTTCCGAGGTGCAAGGGTCACTCGCCCATGTGGTCAGACCATGTGGTTCACACGGCCAAGGGACACATCATGTCTCAGGCCGTGTAACTCTTTGACTTGGGTCACACGGCCAAGACACAGGCCCATGTGCTAGGCCATGTGTAAATACCTAGGCATTTTATTTTAAAATTTTAAAAATGCAGAGGATAGACGGCCAGGTCACACGCCCATGTGCTAGGTTGTGTGTCACACATGGCTAAGACACACGCCTGTGTCTCTACTCGTGTGGACGAAAATAGTCTACTTTCCAAGCCATATTTCTCACCCATTTTGTCATCCTCTTACACCAACAGTTTAACACATTCACCATCTATTATAGGTCATTTAACCTAACTCAAAATCAAGTCCTATACATGATATAATACCTCATATAATCAAGTATACACACTTACTTAAATTACCAAGTTCACATATATACGTACCTTATCAAATATGCTAACTTAATTTAATCATCAATATGCCAATATAATTTCTATCGATCATCCATTTCAACCACATATCAAACATATCCATGACAAGCCATTCCAATGGCTTGTTACAATTAAAGCATTTATATGCCGATATTGACCAATTAACCTGTACATGCCATTATAACCATAATTAATTTACCATATATATTTACCAAAATGGGCTAATGATAGTGTGAGTAATCTCCGCCAAGCTTTCAATCCAATGAGCCTTCGAATTACTATAGAATAGGGGAAAACAAAATAGAGTAAGCATGAAATAAGTTCATATAACATGGTAATTAGCTAACCACTCATTTAAATTCAATATAAACATACAAGGAACATTCAATCAACTTGATCGCGAGCCCTAACACATATCCTTATTACCTTGTTAGTCATATATTTCATATAAATATCAAGAAACATGTATGGGCTCAACAATAATTAGATTTCCATGTACATATACTTTCCATATCATGTATTCATATAATATATACAAATCATACCCTTTATTTCAAGTACATTTTCATAATAATCTCGAGTTCAGGTTATTTCATGTCAGAACTTTGCCCATTAAATCAATTGAAATGTCAGTGTCACACGGGTAATACACTTTAGGTGTATAGATGTATAATCATGGATGAACATATGCATCAAACAAATTCCATGTTCATATATTATCATCTCGTATTTCTATATATCATGTATAATCATTTTCATGTATTTCAGGCGGATACGTGTATTGATTCATTTCATATTCATATTTTCTCATTTCAGGATTTTGCCTATTGAATCATTGAAAACATCAATGGATACCCAGGTAGTACACTCGAAGTGTACAAATCAGAAATCTATCAATTCATATTTAGAAATGCTATTTAAAGCACATAATCAGAAAATCCTCTCTCAAGCCATACAATAGGAAACTCACAAAGAGCCATTAATCATGAAGCTCACAAAGATCTATCAGAAAGCTTATCCGAGCTATATATTAGGAAGCTCACAAGAGCCATAATTAGGAAGTTCACAAAAAGCTTTTAATCTGGAAGCTCACGAAGAGCCTTTACTCAAGAGCTCCAAATATCCATATATTAGGAAGTTCAAGCGTGCCACATTAGGACGCTTACAAAGAGCAGCTTTTGTGTAACACCACTCACTCGTATTCAATGCCAGAATAGGGTTACGAAGCATTAATGGACTTATAAAACAAGCAAACATTCATTTAGCATACATTTTCACAATTCATGCATTTATTATTCAATCTCAATCAATTTGTTCCTAATACGAGCCTACGAGGCCCTAAACATACATTGGGAGTGGTTCGGGATAAACCAATAACTTTGGAAACTTTTGAACACTTAAGAAATCTTTTTAAAAATAGGGGACACACGCTCGTGTGGCCTGGCCATGTGAGAACAAACACACTCGTATCACAGGCAGTGCAAAAATTCGAATTGGAAGCACATGGTCATGTCCCAACCCATCTCTGACCCCATGTAACTCTCTAAATTGGGTCACACGGCCAACACACACGCCCGTGTGCCCTAAAAATGGCCATACACACCCGTATGCCAGGTTGTGTGCTAGGCCGTGCCAAACTTGTAGCGTATACTGACTTATGCCACATGGCCAAGTTATACGCCCGTGTGTGAGGCCGTGTGGAGCATACTGACTTGATTTTAATTTCAACAGTAGGGTACACACAAGCATGTGTCTACTCGTGTGGACAAAAATAGGCTATTCACCAAGCCATTTTGCCACCCAAACTTGCATGTACCTACACCACATCAATTATCACCAACACATAGCATATCTAATCAACTAAACCAACCAATTCAAACACAAATCCTGCACATTCGATACTTCCATTTTACATAAACATAAATCACCAAAACATACCATGTAACACCCCACGCTGGGACGAAATACGAGGTGTTACCCAACTTGAACACATACATTCTCACATTTTCGAGTCACCAAAACTAGGTCAAATTTAAAAATTTTTGATCTTTATCAAGAACTTAATAACAAATGCCTACGAGGTTCCAAAAGTTCATTTAAAACCATTCAGGAATGATTCGGATCTTCCTACAAACTCAGAAAAATATTACTAGACACAGGGTCACAAGCCCGTGTGGGAGGGGCAACATGCCCGTGTGACCGATTTGACATGGTCATGCTATTGGCCCGTATGGCTCACATGGCCTAAGCAATACAGGGACACGCCCGTGTCCTTTACCCGTGTGGAATAAATTCTAAATTCACACCTACAGGGGGTTTCACACGGCCTGACATACGCCCATGTTCCTGGCTTGTGTCCTTCATACGGTCATGACACGCCCGTGTAGAAAAACCTAGACATTCTATTTCTTACGTCAGCAATTCTTAAGGGTAACATGGCCAAGGCACACGTCCGTGTGCTAGGCCGTGTCCTTCATACGGCTGAGACATACAACCGTGTCTCTACCCGTACGTTTACTACGATGCATACTAACTTGCAGATTTTTACGTGTAGGAGACACACTGCCGGATCACATGCCAATGTGACGCATCGTGTGTCACACACGACTTAGACACACTCCCGTGTGCCTACTCATGTGGACAAAATGAGGCTATTTACCAAGCCTCTTTGTCACCCTTACATACATAACCTGCATAAAATCACTCTATGCCACAACAAGGGTACATCACTTAGTCAAAATAGCCACAATGGACAACATTTCATTTGTGCAATTTACTCGTCCATGACAATATAAACTTCTATTTATAAATCAAAGTAGTAGTCCAGTTTTGACCGTAGTCGGAACAGTGGTTTTGGGACCACATATCCGAGTCAGAAAAATAGTTAAATATTATTTTTCATGATTTTGATATGTAAATGAGCACAGGTGAAAGTCTCGTATGAAAATTTGATCATTTGTGTGCTTAATTTGCAAAAAAAAAGGACCTAATCGCGTAAAATGTAGAAGTTACCTGTTATATGTTAAAAGTGTCTATTTGATTTGTCTTTAATATTGAGAGGTCCTTATGTGGATATTATGCCATTCACATTGATAATGGACATAAATGGCCTTATTATATGTGAACTTAAAATGGTTTATTAAAAGGGTATTTTGGTCATTAGCATATTAAACATATATTAAATAAAATAAAACATGTTAATGGATGAATCATTCATCCTTATTGCCAAAAATCACAAGATAAAGAAAAGAGAAAAGCTTACCTAGGGTTCGACCTTGGTTTCCTTTGATTTAGGTATGTATTTTTGTCGGTTTTCTATAATTTCTATGTTTTTGTAATCGTTGCTTTGTATATTATCAAACCCATGCCTCAATTTCAAATTTTTAAGATGATTTTGAAATGTGCCATTGATGAAATTATGATCTTTGTAAAGTTAGTTGTTGATAAATGAAAGTTTGATGTTGGGTTTACATGTTTTATCTTTGGATTTTTGATGATTTTGAGTAAAATGGACTAAATTGTGAAAATGAGAAATTGAGGGACTAAAATGTGAAATAAATGAAATGTGTGGACTAGTATGAATACTAGGAGAATTCAGCTAAGCTTTTGTACAAGCAAATTATGTGTATTTTGTAATTTTGTGATTTAGGGACTAAAGTGTCGAAATGTGAAAATGTGATGGTTAGTTTGCAAAATGCCCTAAGTGTGTGTATATGGATTGGTTTGAATGATTTATTGAATAAAAGGATTAATTTTGAATTCATATAGATCAAGAAAAGAGGAATTCAAACTTAGACGAAGGGAAGTTGAAGATTATAAAGTAAACAGTCTGAGTCGACAATTCCGAGTACGAGGTAAGTTCATATGTAAAACATGAAGCTACAAATATATTTTTGATTCCTGGATTATACATAGATTGTATATGTAGTTGATTATGGTTAAATACGATGATAAATCAATGCTATGAGGCACTAACTGTGCGATTCAAAATAGCTTTGGCTATCTGAGGCACTAAGTGTGGATTCAAAATAGCTTTGGCTATCTGAGGCACTAAGTGTGCGATACCGAGATAGGTTCGGTTAAATGAAATGAAACTAATTGTGCAAAAACATTCTGGCTTCGGCTAACCCTTAAAGCACTAAGTGTGCGGATGTTAAAGCATGATTAATCTTCAGAAAGTCTTAAAATATCCGAACAATAGGTGAGAATGAAAATGAATAAAAATAGGAAGGTTCAGGTATGTATGATACCTATGTGATAGATGATGTTATGCATATGAAGTTCATTAAATTGGTATAAACATATGAATTGTGTTGGCATAGAATTGATAGATGAATTGAGAATTAATAAGTACTCATGTGTTGATGTTTTATATTTTATAAATTGTTGATGATTTTTGGTACGAGCTTACTAAGCTTTTGAAATCTTACTTTGTGTATGTTTGCATTGTTCTTATAGATATCAATGCTACTGTGAGCTCGTGGATCATTGAAGATCATCACCACACTATCGAATCTCATTTTGGTACCTTTTGAAAATGTATCTAGTAAAGTATGGCATGTATAGGCTAGAAGTACTTTGGATAGGTTTTGTAATGTTTATATTTAGCCATGTGATATGGTTTGATATGGTTGTGTTTATGTTTTGATCTTGGTATATGAAATGTTATGCAAAACAATCTATTTGATGTGTTCATGAATGACTAAGAGAAATGGTAGATTTAGCAAGTTTTGGTATGAGATTTGGTCATGAGTTTAAAGATTATGAGACCATATGTTTTGATATGATTTGGTCTTATGTTTTGACACAATTGAGTTGAGTTTATAAGCATGTAAATGGTTAATAATGTTATGTCATGAATGTTGCATGGTTTGGTTTAGAAATTGGCTGAAATTGTTGTGTAAATATGCTTGGTTTGGTACTTATAGGTTTGACCCATTTGGGGTGGCAAGTTGGCTACTAAATGGCTTATTTTTGTCCACTTGAGAAGGGACACGGGTGTGTGTCTCAGTCGTGTGAGACACACAACTATGTTGCATGGCTGTTTATCCCCTGGGATACCCTACAGTTGTAAGTCAAGATTGAGCATAACCAAGGCACACGGGCATGTGGCTAGCCGTAGGGCCCAAGTCAGATTCGACCACGGCCAAAGCACACGGGCGTGTCTTGTGGCCATGTGATCAATTCAGTATGTATGCCCTGTTTGGACACAGCTTAGACACACTGGCGTGTCTAATGCCGTGTGAGGCACACAGCCTATTCACACGGCCTGTTCACACGGGCGTGTGACCTGTGCTTGTCTGAAAAAATGTTTAAGTTATGGAAAAATTTTGTATGTGTTCAGTTTAGTCTCGATCTTTTTACAATGCATGTTTAAGGTCTCGATGACCCATATAAGGGATTCTACATTGATGTTTGATCTCTGATGCAATAATGATTATAAAATGATTGTTAAATGTTCTGAAATGTCCGGTAATGCCTTTAACCCTAGTCCGACGACGGATACGGGTTAGGGGTGTTACAATCAAAATGAGTATTGACCATTATCCATGGCCTTATACAAAATAAAGGGATTTATCCCAAGTCAACACATTTGACTATTTCTCAATGACACATAACATTAAAGTCTAGTCCTATACATGCTATAACACCCCTTACCCGTATCCAAGGCTGGAACAGAGTACGAGGCATTACCAGACTTAACAATACACATAGACGAACACCGGACCATAAAATTTCATTTAATTCAAAACTTTTCGAACACATGCATAACAAACAAAGCTAACTATATCATTACATCAAAACATAGGACATGGCACGATTAATTAAACTTATAAACCATAATGGATAAGGACTACATCTCATGATCATATACGATAACTCAATGCAGATTGATACGTATGGTCAAAACATAATAAAAATACATATCACAAACCAACTTCCTATACATGCCACTCACTTGATATTTCTAATATTTGAATTAATTCTCCCAAAAATGATAGTTTGATAGTGTGATTTTGCCTCCGATGATCTCCAACCCCGAGCCGACCTGCTAATACTAAAGAAACGGAGAGGATGGGTAAGCTTTACGCTTAGTAAGTTCATATGAAAATAATAAGCAATTACTACCATGCTTTTCAAGATAAAACACTATAATTGTACAATTACACATGTTCAGGTTAAGCTGTGTTATCGAGTTACAGTTACTAAATCATTCATATCTGAAGCTACAAAACTCCAAATTTAGTTTTGTTAATTTTCCTTGAAACTAAGTTCATATATATTTCTCCCATAAATTTTCCAGAATTTTTTGGTTTAGCCAATTAGTACAGTTTATTCATTAATTTTTTCCCTGTTTCAGGGTATGACTACTCTGATCCCTATGCACTACAAACCAAATTTCTCCCCGTACAGAATTTCAAAGACCATGCCGTTTGCTTACATTAAAAATAGACTTAATAAGGAATCCATGCATGTAAGGTATGACTCTTAATAATGTTTGTACAATTTATGGTGAATTTCTAAAGTTAGAACGGGGGATCTCGAGTTTATTCTGACACTGTCTCACAAAAATTATAATATCACATAATATATAACTCTTTTGCTCCCCCTGTTTCTTTTATATGAAAATAGACTCATTAATATTTAATTTCATAATTTTTTTGAAATTTAATTCAACTTACACAATATTTGGTAAATTTTCAAAGTCATGCACTACTACTGTTTAACACTATTTTACTACTAAAGTTCACTTTTACACAATTCACTTAATCCATTCCATTTTACCGAGGTTTGCTCAAATATCGATCATATTGCTCATAAATTCAAATAAACATATACTTGCACTTGTTCATCACATAATCACTTTCACATGTATTTTCATTTAATCGATTTCCTGTTGAACTCATCAGAATAATAATAGAAACACAATTGCCTGCACATTTTCCCATTTCCACACTTCTAGCCGAAGCTATCTGGTACACATAGTAGCTTGCACTTAGTACTACACATGCGACCAATAATATGGTACACGTAGTAGCCTGCACTTAGTACTTCACACGTGATCACAATTTTCAGGTACGCATAGTAGCCTGCACTTAGTACTACACATGCGACCAATTATCCGGTACACGTAGTAGCCTGCACTTAGTACTACACACTTGACCTCACAATAGTTCATTTGTATCGTTTCTATTCCGAAGGTTCAATCGGGAAATTCCTCACTTTTCAACATTTTACTAAATTGTTCCTTAATCAATTTAAATTCATAACTTACATCAAATAACCATTTGATAGGCAGCCACATTTCATATGATATCAAAATATAATAACATAAAAAGAATCGATAGATTATTTATGTACGAACTTACTCGAAGTGTCGATCTCACTATCCATAGTACCAATTATCCATTCATAGTATAATAAGACACAACTCAAATATCAAATCAGCTTTTAAGAATTTACATAACATATATCACATATTTCATATATCACTTGTCATGTATCATCATTTTCTTGCGTTTCATGTAACATTCTTTCATGTCATATTTCCACATTATAAACACCATTCCATCAACTTTTCCAATATATTAAATCATACAATATATGCAATAATAGTAAGAAATATAATTCAAACATAACATTACATTATTATTATCATACGAACTTACCTCGACCCAGAAACGGCAATTTACCATTTTAGTCCATAACCTTGTATTTTCCCGATTTAAGCCCGAATCTCGATTTCCTTCATCTATAATATCACAATTAGCCTAATAATTAGTCACACTATTCATACGGGTCCAAAAATCATATTTTTACAAATTTTCATTTTGACCCCTAATTTTTTGCATATTTGCACTTTTGCCCCAAGGTTCAGAAATTAAACTTCATCCTATTTTCTTATGTTTTATGACATGCTAATAATTTTTCCCTTCTATGGCAACATAAAATTCTCACTCTAACATGTACTTATGACTATTAGGTATTTTTACCGATTAAGCCATTTTACTCGTTTTCACATAAAACCGAGTAGCTCAAGTTGTCTAACATAATTTAAAACCTTATATTCTATCATAAAACACCAAAATACACAAATTTCACCTATGATTATTTTTCCAATTATGAACCCTAGGTTGAATTATTGCTAGCATAAGATAAATCAAGCTACCGAGACTCCAAAAACGTAAAAATCATTAAAAACGAGGCTAGAACATACTTAAAATCGAGATTGGAAGCTTGAAATGTAACACCCCGAACCCGAGACCGACACCGGAGTCGAACACGAGGTGTTAACAGACTTTAAACCCCTTATAAAAAATATTTCCCAGACACTGCCAATCTGCGTACTAGTCGCTTTAAAAATCATATCTTGAGTTTCACAACTCGAAAATCAGTTTCGTGATTTTTCCCTGAAACTAGACTCATATGCCCATCTACATATGTTTTCCTAGAATTTTTGGTCGGGCCAATTAGTACAGTTTATTAGTCAAAGTCTCCCATGTTACAGGGATCGACTACCCTGACCTTTGCGCATTACGACTTGGATATCTCCTTGTACAGGGCTCCAATACTGATGCCGTTTGTTTCTTTAGAAACTAGACTCAGAGAGGAATCTATAAATATATGGTATGACTCCTAATTATCTCTGGTTAATTTATAATGAATTTCCAAATTCGGAACAGGGAATCCAGAAACCGTTCTGGCCCTGTCTCACGAGAACCTGAATATCTCTTAACATACTGTCCGTATGATTGTTTCGTTACTTTCCTATGAAAGTAGATTCATCAAGGTTTGTTTACATAATTTATTCACTATTTAATTCCATTCCTACTATTTTTAGTGATTTTCCAAATCTACATCGCTGCTGCTGTCAGCATCTGCCTTTAAGGTAGACTTTACCTATTTCATGGTTTCCATGATTCAACTAGCCCTTTTTGCATAAATAGCACAATTTATGAAAGTGATTAACCATCCCCGTGGCCAATCCTTGTCAAGAATATCCACACCAAATGATTATAACATTATACTCAAACACATATAAGCCATTTTCGCATGGCTATCCAAAACTTATACAAGTCCAAAGGGTCCACGACCCACAACAAAAGGGTAGTCCTATACATGCCATTTCGAAGTTCAACCAAAATTGTACCAAAAGGGGGGGCTTTGATAGTGTGGGCGACTTTGACTTCAAGATCCCGAGTCCGATAGCTGGAGAACCAAATCTATAAAACAGAGGAGCAATGAAACGGAGTAAGCAATTTATGCTTAGTAAGTTTTGAGCAAGGAATTCCAGCACAACAAAAGTATAGCATTCATATAGCTAAACGGATAATTTCATATGCACAAATTTACGATATCGTACTTGCTTCACATTATCAACCCTTATGTACATACACAAAAGATCAACTCAGCCAAAGGCCGGTAGCTCGTTTATCAACTGAGCGAATACTTATTTGTAAGGGCTCAACTAAATTCAAGCACATACGAAACATACCTCAATGTTGGGATGTTTCGAGAGTATTAACTGGAATTTTACAGCAAGTTCATTCATTCCCAAATCACGTACCTTCGGAATTTAACCGGATATAGCTCCTCGTTCAAATGCCTTCGGGACATAGCCCGGTTATAGTAATTCGCACAAATGCCTTCGGGACTTAACCCGGATTTAGTAACTCGCACAAATGCCTTCGGGCTTAGCCCGGAATTAGTATCTCGCACAAATGCCTTCGGATCTTAGTCCGGATATTGTCACTTAGCACAAGCCTTCGGGACTTAGCCCGGACATCATTCAAATAACCATGCACATTTAACAATAAATCATGGCCCATTCGTATTTCATTTTCGTTAGCAAAACTCAAACACAAGACATTTATCATTCTTGCAAATTCGGCTCAATAGCCACACAAAGAGCATGATTTTAATTTGCTTAAAACATGATCTAATCACATCATAATTTAAGCTCTCTTACTCAAGAACTTACCTCGGGTGTTGTCGAATGATTCCGATAGCTATTCGACCACTTTTTCCTTCCCTTTATCGGATTTAGTTCCCCTTTGCTCTTGAGCTTAATTAAACAAATAAATTGATTTAATCATTTGAGCATCGAAAAGTGGAACACAAGGCACTTAGCCCATATTTATACATTAGACATTAAAGTCACATATGTACAAAATCATGAATCAAACTCAACATTTTAGCTAATTTTTCCCCCTTGGCCGAATATGCATGTCTATTTTGGGGCCGCTTTCAACACTTAATACATTCTACAAGTATGGTCACTTGTATTGACTAAACACCCTTTTGTTTCAAGTTCAAAACTTGGCTAATACACACATATACACACTAGTAAAGCATCCTCTCCCTTTCCATCAATTTAACACATGCATTGCTTATTAACATGCAAAAGTTATATTCGGCCTTAGCACACAACTTGCTAGCCGATTCTTCTCCATTTAGCAACCAATGCACATATGTGCTCACTCAAAAATGCTAAAAAGGAGGTTCAAGAATCATCAAGCCACCATCACATGCATCATTAACAAGCTTCATATTTAGCATGCAATGGCATTAACACAAACTCCACCTAGGCCGAATCTTAACTCATCCTCATGCCTCATCACCACAACATCAAACATCAACCAAGAATGATGCATCCATGGCCGAGTGTCATTTCCATCACATAGCAAGATTTAGACCATGGGCTAGGTAGAACTCAAGCTAACAACTAAAACATGCATGCATCTCATGGAACATCATCAAACATACCTTAGCCTAGCTACATGCATGGCCGAACCTCTTCAACCTTTCTTCTTCCTTCCTCCTTAAAATTTTTGGCCAAGGATGAACCAAAGGATGAGCAGTTTTTTTTCTTTGTTTTTTTCTTTCTAGTTTCGGCTAAATGAAGATGAGAAAGGATGAACAAAAATTTTCTCCTTTCTTTTCTTTAGCTCATGGCAATGGGGGGGGAAAACAACTACACACATTTTTTTTTTGTATTCATCATACTCCTTTTCGTTATTTTATGCCCATGCCCCTTATTTTATTTTTTTCCTACATACCTCACTAGGCCAACATGTTCCCAACATGTTTCCACCCATAGCATGGCCAACCACTAGCTCAAATTTTGGGTAATTTGACATGCAAACCCATCATTTTCACAACATGCATTAATAGACCATTTTAAATTAGCCTATCATACTTTCACCATGTCTCATATCAATCCCTATTTAATAATTTCTCATGCAATTGGCAAAATTGGAGAATGAAACTTCCACATACTCATGTACACACATAATAAGCATAGAATATGGAAATCAATTATTTTTATGACTCGGTTTTGTGGTCCCGAAACCACTTCCCGACTAGGGTCAATTTTGGGCTGTCACAACTCTCCCCCACTTAAGAAATTTTCGTCCCCGAAAATCTTACCGGTAAATAGGTTTGGGTATCGTTCTTTCATCGAGCTCTCGGTTTCCCAAGTAGCTTCCTCGATCCCGTGTTTGAGCCATAACACCTTCACTAACGGAACCCTTTTGTTTCGCAACTCCTTCACTTCACGAGCTAGGATTTGCATCGGCTCTTCTTCATAACTCATATCCGCTTGAATTTCAACCTCTGATGGGCTAATTATGTGCGATGGATCAGATCGATAGCGTCGAAGCATCGAAACATGAAAGACGTTGTGAATCTTTTCAAGCTCAGGGGGCAAAATCAATCTATACGCAACCGGACCAACTCGTTCGAAGATTTCGTACGGCCCAATGAATCTCGGGCTCAACTTGCCCTTACGGCCAAACCTGAGTACCTTTTTCCAAGGCGAAACTTTAGGGAACACTTTATCTCCCACCTGATATTCAATGTCCTTTCGTTTCAAATCCGCATACGATTTTTGACGATCTGTGGCTGCTTTCAGACTTTCACGGATTACCTTTACTTTCTGTTCAGCATCCTTAATCAAATCAACTCCGAAAATTTTACTTTCACCGAGCTCGGTCCAAAACAACGGTGTACGGCATTTAAGACCGTACAAAGCCTCGTAAGGTGCCATCTTAATACTTGATTGAAAACTATTATTGTAAGCGAATTCAATCAAAGGTAAATACCGTTCCCATGAACCACTGAACTCGAGGATGCAACATCTCAACATATCCTCAAGTATCTGAATTATCCGCTCAGATTGACCATCGGTTTGGGGATGAAAAGCAGTGCTAAAATGCAGCTTGGTACCCAAAGCTTCTTGCAATTTCCTCCAAAATCGCGAGGTGAATCTCGGATCTCTATCCGACACGATAGAAATAGGTACCCCGTGTAATCTCACAATCTGAGAAACGTACAATTCAACTAGTCTATCCAATGAAAAATCCATACACACGGGGATAAAGTGAGCTGACTTAGTCAGTCTATCAACAACAACCCAAATCGCATCCTTCTTACTTGTTGACAATGGCAGTCCGGACACAAAGTCCATTGTGACTCGATCCCATTTCCACTCGGGTATCATGATCGGCTGAAGTGATCCTGAAGGCACTTGATGTTCCGCTTTCACTTGTTGACATATTAAACATCTCGAAACAAAGTTGGAGATGTCTCGTTTCATACCATGCCACCAAAACCAACGTTTCAAATCGTTGTACATTTTCGTACTCCCCGGGTGACTTGACATTCGGCTACAATGGGCTTCGTTTAGAATCATCGAAATGAGTTCCGAACTCCTTGGAATACACAAACGACTTCTGAACCTCAAACAATCATCATCATCAATTTGAAACTCCGATTCCTTGTTCGGAGCACACTCAGCCCGTTTTGCAACCAATTCATCATCAACTTTCTGGGCTTCACGAATTTGATGAATCAATAATGGTTTGGCTTTTAATTCAGCTATTAACACATTGTCGGGTAGAACAGACAAGTGCACATTCATCACTCGTAAAGCAAACAATGATTTCCGGCTTAAGGCGTCCGCAACCATATTAGCCTTTCCCGGGTGGTAATCAATGACAAGCTCGTAATCTTTCAACAACTCAAGCCAACGTCTTTGTCGCAGATTTAAGTCTCTTTGAGTCATCAAATTTTTGAGACTTTTGTGATCCGAAAATACATGGCACTTCTCACCAAATAAGTAATGTCGCCATATTTTTAAAGCAAATACGATGGCAGCTAGTTCAAGATCATGGGTCGGATAATTTTTCTCATGTGGCTTTAATTGTCTCGACGCATAGGCCACCACTCGACCTTCTTGCATCAATACGCAACCCAACCCAAGTAGGGATGCGTCACTATAAATGACAAACTCTTTGCCTGATTCGGGTTGCACTAAAATTGGAGCTTCAGTCAAATAAGTTTTTAGTTGATCAAAACTTTTCTGACATTTCTCCGTCCATTCGAACTTAACATCCTTTTGAAGTAGCTTCGTCATTGGTGTGGCTATCATCGAGAAACCTTTGACAAATCGTCGGTAATAACCGGCGAGTCCCAGGAAGCTCCGACCTTCGGTAATATTTCTTGGAGGCTTCCAGTTAAGTATGGCTGAAATTTTGCTCGGGTCAGCTCGAATACCCGATGCGGATACCACATGACCCAAGAAGCTAACCTCTCTTAACCAGAACTCACACTTACTGAACTTAGCATATAACTGCTTATTCCGCAAAATTTGCAACATTAGCCTCAGATGCTCAGCATGTTCGGTCTCATCTCTTGAATAGACCAAGATGTCATCAATGAACACAACTACGAACCGATCCAAATATGGTCTGAAGATCCGATTCATCAAATCCATAAATACCGCAGGGGCATTTGTGAGCCCAAACGACATCACTAAGAACTCGTAGTGACCATATCCCGTTCTGAAAGCAGTTTTGGGTATGTCCGAATCTCGAATTCGCAACTGATAATAGCCCGATCTCAAATCTATTTTTGAGAACATTGAGGCTCCCTTCAGTTGACGATAGTCAATGCACAACCTCATGGTTCCGTCCTTCTTTTTCACGAACAATACTGGTGCACCCCAAGGCGAGAAACTTGGTCGAGCAAAACCTCTATCCGTCAATTCTTGCAACTGAGCTTTCAACTCTTTTAACTCGGTTGGTGCCATACGATACGGAGCTATCGAAATCGGCGTAGTCCCAGGTACAAGCTCAATACCAAACTCTACCTCCCGAACAGGTGGTAACCCGGTAATCCTTCAGGAAAAACATCCGGGTATTCACAAACCACCGGCACAGATTTGGGTTTCTTGTCTAATTCTTTGTCATCCAGTACATACGCAAGGTATGCTTCGCACCCTTTTCTTACATATTTCTGGGCCAACATTGCTGATATTACAGCTGGCATCCCCTCCAAGTCCGTAGACTCAACTCGGATTACTTCGTTATTTGCGCACCTCAAATCAATAGTCTTGCTTTTGCAATTCACAACCGTATCATGCGCGGTCAACCAATCCAAACCAAGAATAACATCAAATTCATCAAACGGCAAAAGCATCAAGTCCGCCGGAAAACAGGAACCTCGAATTTCTAGGGGACATTTCTTACACACTTTGTCGACAAGCACGTAACGAACCAAGGGATTTGACACCCGAATTACGAACTCAGTAGACTCAATAGGTAAAGTCTTACTGGATGCTAAGGTTTCACATATGTAAGAATGAGTAGAACCGGGGTCAATCAAAGCAATTACATTAGTATCAAAGAGAGTAAAAGTACCGGTAATAACATCAGGCGAAGAAGCATCCTCGCGGGCACGTATAGCATAAGCTCTAGTAGGCGCACGAGCCTCGGATCTGGTCGTAGCATCTCTAGATCCTCTCCGACCACCACTAGCATTGCCCGTATTTCCAGATGGTCTACCTCGAGCAGTGGTAGCACCCGGTTTCCCACTCTGATTTTCATTCTGTTCAAACAACCTCGGGCAATCTTTAATGAAGTGGTCAACTGATCCGCACTTGTAACAGGAGCGGTCAGGGTATCTACAACTCCCCGAATGCCATTTACCGCAATATCGACATTTCGTTCTATCTCGACGTTCATTCCCAACACTGGCGACCAAAGTGCCTCGTGTACCCACAGGGGGTCGATCACGATCTCGTCTAAAAAGGCCTGAAGTGCCTCTAAACTGGCCCGCATCATCTTGAAATTTCTTCGATGCCTGTTGAAGAGACTTTCCCGAAGATCTTTTACGAAACTCTCCAGTTCCCACATCAACTTTTTGTTTTTCTTTTCTAAGCTCTTCGGCTTTAGAAGCTCGCTCGACCAGTACTACGAACTCTCGTATTTCAAGAACGCCAACGAACATTTTTATGTCTTCATTCAGCCCATCCTCGAAGCGTTTACACATGATAGCCTCGGACGAAACACATTCCCGAGTGTATCTACTAAGTCTAACAAATTTTCGCTCGTAATCAGTAACTGACATGGAACCTTGCTTAAGCTCAAGAAATTCCTTCCGTTTTTGATCAACAAATCTCTGACTGATATACTTTTTCCGAAACTCAGTTTGGAAAAACTCCCAAGTTACTTGCTCTCGGGGCACAACAGAAGTCAGAGTACTCCATCAATAATAGGCAGAATCACGTAGCAAGGAGATAGTACACTTTAGGCATTCATCGGGTGTACAAGATAGCTCATCGAGTACCCGGATAGTGTTGTCCAACCAAAATTCAGCTTGCTCGGCATCGTCGCTATCCGTAGCTTTAAATTCAGTAGCCCCATGTTTTCGGATTCTGTCAACTGGGGGCTTATTTGACCTTATTTGGTCAGTTACCGGAGGTATTGTAGGTGCGAGGGTGGTATTAGTTGGGAGTGGAGGTTGTGGGACAGCCGTATTAGTTCGAATGTATTGGTTGAACCAATCATTCATCACGCTATAGAAAGCTTGTCTAGCTTCATCATTCGGGTTACTAGCATTAGGTTGAGAGTCCGCCGGCGCTGTCCCTTGTGCGGGAGCAAGCGCTACACTCTCAAGATCATCAGCTACCTCTCGGTTGTGATCGGGATCCATTACTATAAATAAACACATTTACAATTGTCAAAAATCACCACACTATCAAGTAATCACATAAAATGGCATGTATAGCTAGACCCAACGCATTACGGTAGTCCTAGAATCGACTAAACCCTAGCTCTGATACCAATCAAATGTAACACCCCGAACCCGAGACCGACACCGGAGTCGAACACGAGGTGTTAACAGACTTTAAACCCCTTATAAAAAATATTTCCCAGACACTGCCAATCTGCGTACTAGTCGCTTTAAAAATCATATCTTGAGTTTCACAACTTGAAAATCAGTTTTGTGATTTTTCCCTGAAACTAGACTCATATGCCCATCTACATATTTTTTTTTTAGAATTTTTGGTCGGGCCAATTAGTACAGTTTATTAGTCAAAGTCTCCCATGTTACAGGGATCGACTACCCTGACCTTTTCGCATTACGACTTGGATATCTCCTTGTACAGGGCTCCAATACTGATGCCGTTTGTTTCTATAGAAACTAGACTCAGAGAGGAATCTATAAATATATGATATGACTCCTAATTATCTCTGGTTAATTTATAATGAATTTCCAAATTCGGAACAGGGAATCCAGAAACCGTTCTGGCCCTGTCTCACGAGAACCTGAATATCTCTTAACATACTGTCCGTATGATTGTTTCGTTACTTTCCTATGAAAGTAGATTCATCAAGTTTTGTTTACATAATTTATTCACTATTTAATTCCATTCCTACTATTTTTAGTGATTTTCCAAATCTACATCACTGCTGCTGTCAGCATCTGCCTTTAAGGTAGACTTTACCTATTTCATGGTTTCCATGATTCAACTAGCCCTTTTTGCATAAATAGCACAATTTATGAAAGTGATTAACCATCCCCGTGGCCAATCCTTGTCAAGCATATCCACACCAAATGATTATAGCATTATACTCAAACACATATAAGCCATTTTCGCATGGCAATCCAAAATTTATACAAGTCCAAAGGGTCCACGACCCACAACAAACGGGTAGTCCTATACATGCCATTTCGAAGTTCAACCAAAATTGTACCAAAAGGGGGGCTTTGATAGTGTGGGCGACTTTGATTTCAAGATCCCGAGTCCGATAGCTGGAGAACCAAATCTATAAAACAGAGGAGCAATGAAACGGAGTAAGCAATTTATGCTTAGTAAGTTTTGAGCAAGGAATTCCAGCACAACAAAAGTATAGCATTCATATAGCTAAACGGATAATTTCATATGCACAAATTTACGATATCGTACTTGCTTCACATTATCAACCCTTATGTACATACACAAAAGATCAACTCAGCCAAAGGCCGGTAGCTCGTTTATCAACTGAGCGAATACTTATTTGTAAGGGCTCAACTAAATTCAAGCACATACGAAACATACCTCAATGTTGGGATGTTTCGAGAGTATTAACTGGAATTTTACAGCAAGTTCATTCATTCCCAAATCACGTACCTTCGGAATTTAACCGGATATAGCTCCTCGTTCAAATGCCTTCGGGACATAGCCCGGTTATAGTAATTCGCACAAATGCCTTCGGGACTTAACCCGGATTTAGTAACTCGCACAAATGCCTTCGGGCTTAGCCCGGAATTAGTATCTCGCACAAATGCCTTCGGGCTTAGCCCGGAATTAGTATCTCGCACAAATGCCTTCGGATCTTAGTCCGGATATTGTCACTTAGCACAAGCCTTCGGGACTTAGCCCGGACATCATTCAAATAACCATGCAGATTTAACAATAAATCATGGCCCATTCGTATTTCATTTTCGTTAGCAAAACTCAAACACAAGACATTTATCATTCTTGCAAGTTCGGCTCAATAGCCACACAAAGAGCATGATTTTAATTTGCTTAAAACATGATCTAATCACATCATAATTTAAGCTCTCTTACTCAAGAACTTACCTCGGGTGTTGTCGAACGATTCCGATAGCTATTCGACCACTTTTTCCTTCCCTTTATCGGATTTAGTTCCCCTTTGCTCTTGAGCTTAATTAAACAAATAAATTGATTTAATCATTTGAGCATCGAAAAGAGGAACACAAGGCACTTAGCCCATATTTATACATTAGACATTAAAGTCACATATGTACGGAATCATGAATCAAACTCAACATTTTAGCTAATTTTTCCCCCTTGGCCGAATATGCATGTCTATTTTGGGGCCGATTTCAACACTTAGTACATTCTACAAGTATGGTCACTTGTATTGACTAAACACCCTTTTGTTTCAAGTTCAAAACTTGGCTAATACACACATATACACACTAGTAAAGCATCCTCTCCCTTTCCATCAATTTAACACATGCATTGCTCATTAACATGCAAAAGTTATATTCGGCCTTAGCACACAACTCGCTAGCCGATTCTTCTCCATTTAGCAACCAATGCACATATGTGCTCACTCAAAAATGCTAAAAAGGAGGTTCAAGAATCATCAAGCCACCATCACATGCATCATTAACAAGCTTCATATTTAGCATGCAATGGCATTAACACAAACTCCACCTAGGCCGAATCTTAACTCATCCTCATGCCTCATCACCACAACATCAAACATCAACCAAGAATGATGCATCCATGGCCGAGTGTCATTTCCATCACATAGCAAGATTTAGACCATGGGCTAGGTAGAACTCAAGCTAACGACTAAAACATGCATGCATCTCATGGAACATCATCAAACATACCTTAGCCTAGCTACATGCATGGCCGAACCTCTTCAACCTTTCTTCTTCCTTCCTCCTTAAAATTTTTGGCCAAGGATGAACCAAAGGATGAGCATTTTTTTTTCTTTGTTTTTTTCTTTCTAGTTTCGGCTAAATGAAGATGAGAAAGGATGAACAAAAATTTTCTCCTTTCTTTTCTTTAGCTCACGGCAATGGGGGGGGAAAACAACTACACACATTTTTTTTTTGTATTCATCATACTCCTTTTCATTATTTTATGCCCATGCCCCTGATTTTATTTTTTTCCTACATACCTCACTAGGCCAACATGTTCCCAACATGTTTCCACCCATAGCATGGCCAACCACTAGCTCAAATTTTGGGTAATTTGACATGCAAACCCATCATTTTCACATCATGCATTAATAGACCATTTTAAATTAGCCTATCATATTTTCACCATGTCTCATATCAATCCCTATTTAATAATTTCTCATGCAATTGGCAAAATTGGAGAATGAAACTTCCACATACTCATGTACACACATAATAAGCATAGAATATGGAAATCAATTATTTTTATGACTCGGTTTTGTGGTCCCGAAACCACTTCCCGACTAGGGTCAATTTTGGGCTGTCACATGAAAACTCTAGCCATGGAGTCTCCCTTGGTATACACGCCCATGGTGAAGAAGATGAACAAAATTCACTTTTAATTTTGTATTTTAATTCATTTTACCCCTAAATGACCAAAATGCCCTTTTTACTAAACTTTCCAAAAATTCCATCCATGTCCAATTTTTGTCCCTAAACTTAGAAATTGGTCAAATTGCTATTTAAGACCTCCTAATTAATATTTCAAAGCAATTTCATACTAGAAACTTCTAGAATGCAAGTTTTGCAACTTATTCAATTTAGTCCCTAACTTCAAATTAAGCACTTTATGCATAAAATTTCTTCACGAAATTTTCACACAATCATGAAATCATATCATAGACCTCAAAATAATCATAAAATAATTATTTATATCTCGAATTTTTGGTCACAAAACCACTATTCCGATTAGGCCCTAATTCGGGATATTACACATGCCTTACACAAAACAAGGATTATAACTATACCGAGTGCTCCGGATGATAGTGCAATCGTAGCCTCCGATGTTCGTTGAATCCCCGAACTATTTAGGCGACACTATAAGGAAATGGAGAAGAGAGGGGTAAGCATAAAGCTTAGTAAGAAGCATACAAATATATAACAACTTTACCATTTAACAACATGCTTTTAATACAAAAGTAGGCATAATCATAACTTACTCATCACCATCCAATTCCCATCATATAGAATATATTGAATTCTCATCTTATATATATAACGAATAGGTACCTGTATTACTCACAACACGGTTATACTTTTCTCATGATCTTAAACCATAACTCTCACCGTTGAACCATTTAGAACACTATCGATATTCATTAAGGCTCAACATAGTTACATATCGAGGCCGATGCATGTCCCAGACATGTCTTACACTAGCTCATAATGACCCATTTGTCATGGCATGAATATACAATTTATTTCCTATGGTTCAACCGGAATGTTACTGTCTTAATTGTCTTCATGCATTCTCATTTTCACAATCACGCAATTCATGTGTAACACCCCTTACCCGTACCCGAGACTGGGACAAGGTACGAGGCGTTACCAGACACATACTCAGACACTTTCAGAAAATATGGGTTATAGAATTTCATTCTAATTTAAAATCGACCAAATAACATTATAGTGTCTCGATTATAGACCTACAAGGTCCAAGACATACATTAAAAGCGATGCGGGACTAAACTGAGAACTATAGAAAATTTTTAGAAAAGTTACTAGGGTTATGCCTCACTCACCCATGTAGAGGCAAAGCACACGCCCGTGTCCTTAGGCACACGCCCGTGTGTCTCACTTGTGTTGAATTATTTAGATTTATTTTTCATTTAGAACCTACAGGGATTTTCACATGGCCAAACACACGCCTGTTTCCCTGGCCTGTGTCTCTTACATGGCTTAGACATGCCCATGTCATCGCCCGTGTTCAAATACCTGGACATTCTATTTATGATGTCATCATTCATTTTAAGGCACACGCTCGTGTGCTAGGCCGTATCCTCCACACGGTTAAGACACACGACTGTGTTTCTACCCATGTGTTTACTACCATGAAAATTGACCTAAAATTTTAAGTGCAGGGGACACACGGCTAGGCAACATGCTCATGGGGCTGACCATGTATCACACACAGCCTAGACACATGCCCATGTTTCTACCCGTGTGGACCTTTTTAGGGCTATTTTCCAAGCCTTTGGTCACCCTCTTTCATCCATACACACTTAGAGACTTCAATGGTATTTAATATGGCCTAATTATACTCTTAAACAACCTTGACATAACTCATTGCATGTAAACCTCATCTCATCGATTTAGTACATGCTGAATTATGCTCTTTGTATTAGGGATTAACATAGCACATTTTACATTTTACACTTAGGCCATATTATAACCATATACCATTATATGCTATGTCCACTCTCAAATTATTAGGTCCCATTTCTATCATCCATTCATGATAAGCCTCATCATCATATCTCATGAAACATTTAAACATAAACATGCAACATTAGTAGGTTTACAACCTACATCAATATGAGTCATATCTCATTACCATATAAAAAGGAATAAGTATACCATTTAGGCCCTTACATTGGCTAGCCAAATGACACATATAATAAAATAATAAAAAATCTTATACATGCCATTAAACAAAATAAAAGTACCTATATACTAAAGCAGAACAAGTCGATATGTGTTGATTCTCCAACCGTCTTCCAATCTTCACGAGTCCACGAGCTCTGTAAGATAGGGAAAGGAGAAGGAGGTAAACATTTATATGCTTAGTAAGTCCGAATAACTAGAAAGTAAACTTGCCGGTTAATTAGCATACAACCATATTTAGGCAATAATTCCAACAAGCATGAAATAGTTTCCCTATCACATACACTCAATCATCAAATTAATTTCATAACAATACATTATGTCATTAGTCTTAGATGAGCTCATCAATTCAATATTTCCATTTCTATTTCTCATGCTAGTCCCGTTGAATTCCTCGAAAATCTCAATGGATAACCTAATTATCGTCAAGTCATACAAGTGATCGTCTCGAGTACGCAACCCCGTGAACCTTATATCTTACAGTGGGATTACCAATCCAGGCTAAATCCCCCATAGTAGTAACTCATAGAGAATGTCGAGATTCCTGTCCAGGCTAAATCCCTCTCAACAACAATTGCTCTCATGAGCTCGGATCTGAATTGCCAGTCCAGGCTAAATACAGTCCTCAATCGGATTACCCGTCCAGGCTAAACCCTTACGCTCCCATATTCTTCGGGAGGCTCGATCACACAAGGAACACCTGTCCAGGCTAGGTCCTTTCTATTTTGAGATCATCGGATTACCCGTCCGGGCTAAATCCTTTTCTGCAACACATATAGGATCTCATGTCATGAAAGCCATAATTTATCCATCGGATCTCTCTTTCTATTTCAACTGGGACATTTATCATCTTTCATTTACTCAAGCACATTTCATGAATTATCATGCCATGAATATCTAAATTTTCATACATTCAAGAACATGCATGTTTAAGTGTATTAAGAGTTTACTTCGGGTTATACAAACTTACCTGGTAATTACTTCGGTTTTGTATTTCGGTTATTTCGAAACCTTTATTTTCCACGGTTGACCTCTGGAATTGGTTCCTCGGGGTCTATATCAATAAAATTTGACTATTAATACATCACATTTTCATTGTAGGATTTAAAAATCACCCTCGGGCAAAATGACCAATTTTCCCCTAACCTTTCACACTTTTACAATTTAGTCCTAATGCTCGTATAATGAAATGCATGAAATTTCTAAGTTACCCAAGCGTAACTGAATATTTTTCTTACCTATAGCAGCCCACATTTTCTTTCATTTCACATTTTTCTACCCATTTTCACAACTTTTACAAAATAGTCCCTTAAGCTATTTCCATGAAAAACTACTTAGTTAAAGTTGTTTACTATCCTTTAAACACTCATATTCCTCCATAAATCATCAAAACACAAACATCACATGCATAGGTAAATTTTTGAACATGAACCCTAGCTTGAAATATGGGTAGAAATAGAGAGAGCATGTTATGAGGAACTCAAAAATACGAAGAGTATTAAAAATGGGGCTAGAGAGCACTTACTATTAAGTTTGAAATGTTGAAAACCCTAGCTATGAAGAGTATGCAAATTTCGGCAGCATGGAGAAGATGAATGACATGATTTTGGCTTATTTTTCCCTTTTTATTCTTTAATTAACCAAATGACCAAAATACCCTTCATTACTACACTTTCAAAATTTTCCATGCATGCCCATTTTTGTCCAAAAACTTGGAAATTGGGAAAATTACTCTTTAAGGACCTCTAATTAATAATCCATAGCAATTTCATACTAATTGATTCTAAAACCCAAGTTTTGCAATTTATTCAATTTGGTCCTTAATTTCCAATTGGACAATTACACATAGAATTTCTTTATGAAACTTGAACACATGCTTATTTTCATATCCTAGACCTCATAATGATCATAAAATGATGATTTTAACATCGGTTTTGTGGTCCTAAAACCACTATTCTGACTAGGCCCTAATTCGGGATGTTACATCATGCTAAATCAATTCAACACATATAATGACAATATAGTTGTGTTATTTGCATATGACTTACCTTGGGCTACAAAATATGGCGACTAGTCGGTCTAATCAATTTGCTGAGCCTTCCCCCGGTCTAAGTTTGAATTTTGAATTTCTTGATCTATAATAAAAAAAATTCACATCTTTAATCATTTTATCGATCTAGGCATTCAATAAATCTATATTTGGGCAAAATTACCATTTTGCCCTAGATTTTACAAAATGACCATTTTACCCCTAGGTCCGAAAATTGATTTTGATCAAATTTCGTTATCATCCAAGCCTAACCTACCATTTGTCTCTCTTATGACAACCCTAAATTTCCAATAAGTACTAACTATTTTACCAACTTTTACAAAATGATCCAATTAAGGTTTTCATGAGAAATCCCTTAACAAAAGTTGTTTATTTCACAACCAAGAATCATATTCTTCCATAAAATTTCTAAAAACAACCTATTTACTCTCATGGAAAAGCCCTATACTTTCAACCATTTTGCAAAATAGTCCCCTCATTTGAAAGCTTATGCTTCAAGGGCTCCAAAAAATGCAAAAATCGTCAACAAAAAATATGTGAATCACTTACTTGCAAGTGGAATAAGTTGCTGAAATTTTTAAAGCTCAAAACCCCCAAGAATGGCTGAAAAATTGGTGGTAATGAAGAAAGAATGAAAGAAAAGTTGATAGCTAGGCTTAGGCATTATTTTATTACACATTATGTCATCCAATTACCTAATGTTGACTTTTCAACATTTTTATCTCCCATGGCCAGCCAAGCTAAGATCTAAGGGTCTTTTTTCCCTTTAAAGACCCCCAAATTAAGATTCTTAACAATTTAACACCCTTAGCTATCAATTTAAGACTTTTACACTTTATGTGATTTAGTCTTTTTTCACAATTGGGCTAACAAACGTCAAAATTAGCTCATCAAAATTTTCATGCACTAATATAAACATGCTATGACTCTAAAATAAAAATAAAATAATTTTCTCGACTTTGAATTTGTGGTCTCGTAACCATAATTTTGACTAACCCTAAAATTGGACTGTTATAATTCTCCCCCCTTAGGGATTTTCGTCCTCGAAAATATTACTGGTGAATAAGTTCAGGTATTGATCTCTCATAGTCTCATTGGGTGCCCATGTGGCTTCCTCGACTCTATGTCCATGCCACAAAACTTTCACAAGGCTATACTCTTATTCCTCAACTGTTTGACTCCTCGAGCCAAAATTTTGACCGGCTCTTCAGCGTAAGTCATGTCCGGATGAATCTCAACCTCTATTGGCGCAATCACATGCGAAGGGTTTGATCTATATCAGCATAGCATGGACATATGAAACACGTCATGAATCTTTTCCAATTCTGGTGGTAAAGCCAATTAATAGGCAACCAACCCTACTCTCTCAGTAACCTCATATGGTCCTATGAAACGAGGACTCAGCTTGCCTCTTCTACTAAATCTGAGAACTTTCCTCCACAAGGATACCTTCAAAAACACTAGATCATTGACTTGAAATTCGATCTCTTTCCATTTTAAATTCGCATAGGATTTCTGCCTATCCGAGGTGGTCTTCAAATAGTCGTGAATCACTTTAACTTTCTCTTCAGTCTCCTTGACTAAATCAACCATGTGAATCTGACTCTCTCTAAGTTCGGTCCAATATAAGGGCGTTCGACACTTTCACCCATATAAAGCCTCATAATGCGCCATCTTCAAACTTGACTGATAACTATTGTTGTAGGCGAATTCAACCAATGGTAAGTACCTTTCCCAACTGCCTTGAAACTCGAGAACACAGTACCGCAACATGTCTTCTAAAATCTGAATCACTATTTCCGACTGACTATCGGTTTGCGGCTGAAATGCCGTGCTAAAACTCAACTTTGTTCCTAATGCCTCTTGTAACTTTTTCCAAAACCTCAAGGTAAATCTCAGGTCCCTATCCGAAATGATCGACAAGGGTACCCTGTGCAATCTCACTATCTCAGAAACGTACAACTCAGCCAATCTCTCAAGGGAGTAGTCGGTACACACTGGTATAAAATGTGCCAACTTTGTTAGCCTATCCAAAATAACCCAAACGACATCCTTTTTCTTCAAGGTTATTGGCAATCCCGTCACGAAATCCATAAATATCTGATCCCACTTCCACTCGAGAGCCGTGATAGGCTAAAGTAGTCCCGAAGGTATTCTCTGTTCAGCCTTCACTTGCTGACATACAAGACACTTAGAAATGAACTCGAAAATGTCTCTTTTCATCCCCGACTACCAGTACATTTTCTTCAAGTTGTTGTACATTTTTACACTACCCCGGTGGCTGGACCAACAACTATTATGTGCCTCTCGTAGAATCTTCTGAATAAGTTCATTGTCCTTGGGTATACAAACTCTATCTTTGAACATTATATATCCATCGGTATCAATACGTAATCCGGATTCATTTTTCGTCTCACACTGAGCCAGCTTAGCTTGTAACTCATTATCACCTTTCTAAGCTTCACCGATCTCTTGTAGGAATGTCGGCCTAGCTCTCAACTCTGCCAGTACCAAACCATCATTAGACACAATCAACTGAGTATTCATGGCCCTCAAGGCGAACAATGACTTTCTACTCAAAGCGTCGGCGACTATATTTTCCTTTCCCAGGTGATAGTCAATTATCAGCTCATAATCCTTTATTAGCTTTAGCCACCTTCGTTGCCGTAGATTCAATTCCTTTTGAGTCATCAAATACTTGAGACTTTTGTGATCTGTAAATACTCAGCATTTCTCGCCATACAAATGGTGACTCCAAATTTTCAATGCTAACATGATGGCAGCCAACTCTAAATTGTGCGTCAGATAGTTTTTCTCATATGGCTTCAGCTGTCTCGAAGTGTAAGCTATAACGTTACCTTCTTCCATAAGCACACACCCCAAACCATTCAAAGAGGCGTCGCTATATATCACAAATTCTTTGCCCGACTTCGGTTGCAGTAACATTGGTGCTTTGATCAACAAAGTCTTTAATTTCTCGAAACTCTGTTGGCACTTTTTTGTACATTCAAACTTAACATCTTTTTGTAACAGCCTTGTCATCGGAGTAGCTATCATAGAGAATCCGTTTACAAACTGTCTGTAGTATCTGGGCAAACCCAAAAACCTTCGAACCCCTGCCACATTCCTCGGCAGTTTCTACTCAACAATAGCCGAGATCTTTCTTGGATCAACTATAATCCCATCTCCCGACACGATGTGTCCTAAGAATCCAGCCCCTCTAAGCCAAAATTCACTCTTACTAAAATTGGCGTATAGCTGCTTATCTCTCAAAGTTTGTAAAACCGTCCTCAGATGCTCCATGTGTTCACCCTTATGACACGAGTAAATTAGTATGCCGTCGATAAAGATCACTACGAACTTATCCAAATACGATCGAAAAATACGATTTATCAAATCCATAGCACCGCTGGGGCATTAGTCAAACCAAAGGGCATGACAAGGAATTCATAATGCTCGTACCTCATCCGAAACACAGTCTTCGATACATCTTGCTCTTTAACTCTTAATTGATAGTAGCTAGACCTCAAATCAATCTTAGAAAACATGGTGGCTCCCTTCAATTGATATAAAAAATCATCAATCCTTGGCAAAGGATACTTGTTCTTCACAGTTACCTTGTTAAGTTCTCTATAGTCAATACATAATCTCATTGACCCATATTTCTTTTTCACAAAAAGTAGTAGAGCACCCTATGGTGAATAGCTCGATCTTGCAAAGCCCTTATCCGTTAACTCTTGCAACTATACCTTCAACTAATTCAATGCTATTGGAGCCATCCTAGATGGAGTGATCAAGATAGGTGGCACACCAGGGACCAACTCGATAACAAACTCATCTTCCCTAGCTGGAGGTGATCTAGGCAACTCTTACGGAAACACATCTATGAACTCACAAACCACTGGTACTGATTCAATCTTCGATTCAGACACTTGAGTATTCAACATAAAAGCGAGATAAGCCTCATATCCTTTCCTCAAATTTTTCTCAGCAGTCAGAGACGATATTATCATGGGCAAGTTATCCAATTTTTCTGGTCCAACCCGAAGAATATTCCCGTCTTTGCATTTCAACTTAATAACTTTTCTCCCACAGTCCACTACAACACTATGAAAAGTTAACCAACCCATCCCAAGGATCACATCAAATTCATTAAACAGTAATAACATCAAGTTAGTCGGAAAACAATGACCTCTAATTGTCAAAGGACAATTTTTATACACTTGGTCTACTAGAACATGTCTGCCAAAAGGGTTGGACACCTTTATCACAAATTCAGTGGACTCTACTAGCATGTTTAGACGGGATATCAATTCCATACAAATATAAGAGTGGGTAGACCCTGGTTCAATTAAAGCAACAATAGACATATCATGGATAGAGAAGGTACTCGTGATCACGTTGGGAGACTCTGCCTCTTCACGGGTATGAATAGTCTAAGTCCTTACAAGCGCTCTGCTCTAAGACCTCACTACAGCATCCTTTGGTGTACCTTTGCTGGTAGCCCCGCTTCTAGGGTTCTTTTGTGGTCTATCCCTCAAAGGAGCACTACTTGCTCTCACATCATGCTTTTTCTCCTTGTCATCTAGCTCGGGACAGTCTTGGATGAAGCGGTCCAATGACCCATATTTGAAGCACCCTCTTTCTGTACCTCAGTACTTGCCAAAATGGCACCTACCACATTGTGAACAATCTAGCCTATTTGGCCAAACACTACCGACACTCTTGACGGAAGTGGTCTAGGCTCTAAAAGCCGTGTTCTACTGGTTCTTATTTTTATTCGAGAATCCAACCGAAGCATTCAATCGATTAGTGAATTCCTTGGATTTCTTAGATAAGGAATAATGCCATTTCCCATTTGTCTTTTCCCTAAATCACACGACTCAGTAGCCACCCTTTTCCACTCTTTAACCAACTCTTCTGCTTTGCATGCTCTCTCAACGAGTACCACGAATTCCCTTAACTCTTAAATGCCAACAAATACTCGGATATCTTCATTAAGACCATCTTTAAACCTTTTACAAATGGTGGCTTTTGAGAACACTTACTCCCACGCATACTTGCTGAGTCTCACAAGCTCACGTTCATATTCCGTCACTGTCTTACTGCCTTGCTTTAACTTTAAAAATTCCTTTCTTTTCTAGTCTATGAATCTTTGGCCAATATACTTCTTTCGAAACTCTTCCTGGAAGAATTTCCAAGTTACTCTCTCTCTCGGTACAATAGGCACGAGAGTATTCCACCATTAGCAGGCCGAGTCTTGCAGGAGTGACACCAAACACTTCACGCGCTCTTCAGGCTTGCATGACAGTTCATCAAATACTCTGATGGTATTCTCCAACCAAAACTCTGCTCACTCCAGGTTGTCATCTATTTTGGCCTAAAATTCTTCGGCCCCTTGCTTCTGAATCTTGTCTACCAGAGGCTTCTCCCTCCTAAACACCTCTGCTCCTTGCGAAGCTACAGGGGCGTACTGAGGAATCGGAGGAGGTGGAGGAGGTGGAGTGTTCAGATTCACACGAACGAACTCCGTGTACCAAGCATCCATCATTTAGAGGTAGGCTTCTCTAGCCTCCCCTCTTTCGCCCATGGTCACGGGCTCACTCTCAACTGGCGCAGTCCCTTCAGCAGGAGCCGGCGCATTACTTTTCACGTCATCCGCTATGGCTCTATCCATATCCATTTACTATATGAAAATACAATTTATAATTGTCAGAAGTCGTCACACTATCAATATACTGTTATGGAATGTATAGCTAGGCTCATACTCATGCTAAGTTAGTCTTAGAATCGACTAAACCATAGCTCTGATACCACTTAAATGTAACACCACACATCTGTACCCCACGCCGGGACGAAATACGAGGCATTACCCAACTTGAACACATACATTCTCACATTTTTGAGTCACCAAAATTAGGTCAAATTTAAAACTTTTCGATCTTTATCAAGAACCTAATAAAAAAGGCCTACGAGGTTCCAAACTCAGAAAAATATTACTAGACATAAGGGCACGCACTCGTGTGGGAGGGGCAACACACCCGTGTGATCGATTTGACATGGTCGTGCTGTTGGCCCGTGTGGCTCACACGGCCTAAGTAATACAAGGACACGCCCGTGTCCTCTACCTGTGTGGCATAAATTCTAAATTCAAACCTACAGGGATTTTCACACTGCCTGGCACACACCCGTGTTCTTGGCCTGTGTCTTAGATGATTGTGTGATCGTAGCCTCTAAATTCAAACCTACAGGGATTTTCACACTGCCTGCCATACACAAAACAAGGATTATAACTATACCGAGTGCTTTAGATGATTGTGTGATTGTAGCCTCTGATGTTCGTTGAATCCTTAGGCGACACTATAAGGAAATGGAGAAGAGAGTGGTAAGCATAAAGCTTAGTAAGAAGCATACAAATATATAACAACAACTTTACCATTTAACAACATGCTCTTAATACAAAAGTAGGCATAAGCATAACTTACTCATCACCATCCAATTCCCATCATATAGAATATATTGAACTCTCATCTTATATATATAAAACGAATAGGTACCTGTATTACTCACAACATGGTTATACCTTTCTCATGATCTTAAATCATAACTCTCACCGTTGAACCATTCGGAACACTACAAGATATTCAATAAGCCTCAAACATGGGGTAGGATGCTGATGCCATGTCCCAGACATGGTCTTACACTGGCTCATCTCGTAGCTGATGCATGTCCTAGCATGTCTTACACTAGCTTACATCTCGAGGCCGATACATGTCCCAAACATGTCTTACACTAGCTTTCATCTCAATGCCGATGCCATGTCCCAAACATGGTCTTACACTAGCTCACAATAACCCATATGTCATGGCATGAATAACTGATTTATTTCTTATGGTTCAATCGGGAATGTTACTATCTCAATAGTCTTCATGCATTCTCATTTCCACAATCAACCAATTCATGCTAAATCAATTCAACACATAAAATGACAATGTAGTTGTGTTATTTGCATACGACTTACCTCGAGTTACAAAATATAGCGACTAGTCAGTCTAATCAATTTGTTGAGCCTACCCCTAGTCTATGTTCAGATTTTGAATTTCTTGCTCTATAATAACAAAATTCACACCTTTAATCATTTATCGATCTAGGAATTCAATAAATCTATATTTGGGAAAAATAACCATTTTGCCCCTAGACTTTTACAAAATGACCATTTACCCCTAGGTCCGAAAATTATTTTTTATCAAATTTCCTTATCATCCAAGCCTAACCTACCATTTATCTCTCTTGTGACAACCTTAAATTTCCAATATTTCACAACATTACTATCTATTTTAGCAACTTATACAAAATGGTCCAATTAGGGTTTTTATGAGAAATCCCTTAACAAAAGTTGTTTATTTCACAACCAAGACTCATATTCTTCCATAAAATTTCTGAAAACAACCTATTTACTCTAATGAAAAAACCCTAGACTTTCAACCATCTTGCAAAATAGTCCCCTCATTTGAAAGCTCATGCTTCAAGAGGTCCAAAAATGCAAAAATCGTCAACAAAAAGTATGTGAATCACTTACTTGCAAGAGGAATAATTTGTGACAACTCGAATTAGAGCCTAATCGGAATAGTGGTTTTGTGACCACAAATCTGAGATAGAAATAATTGTTTTATAATTATTTTGGGGTTTATGATATGATTTCATGATTTCGTGAAAATTTCGTGATGAAATTCTATGCATTGAACGTTGAAGTTGAGATTAGGGACTAAACCGAATAAATTGTAAAACTCATGTTTTAGAAGTTTCTAGTATGAAATTGCTTTGGGATATTAACTAGGAGGTCTTAAATAGCAATTTGACCCATTCTAAGTTATGGACAAAAGTTGGACATGGAGGGAATTTTTGGAAAGTTTAGTAGTAAGGGTATTTTGGTCATTTGTATATTAAATGAAATAAAATGGGAAAAATAACACAAAATTGGTCATCATCTTCACTAGTTGCTGCCGAAATTTGCTCTCCTCCGTAGCTAGGGTTTCTTCAATTTTCAAGCTTCATAGTAAGTGATTTCAAGCCCCATTTTTAATGTTCTTCACATTTTTGAAATCCTCGTAGCTCAGTTTACTTATTTCTACCATTATTTCGAGTTAGGGTGTATGTTTAAAAATTTACCCATGAATGATAGGCATGTATTGTGTTGTTTGATGGTAGAATATGAATGTTTGAAGTTAGGAGAACGATCTTTTCTAAGCGATTTTTAACAAAAACGAGCAAAACGGCATAATCGATAAAAATACCTATTGTTCATAACTATGTGTTAGAGTGAGAATTTGATGTTGCCATAGAAGAGAAAAATGATCAGTAGGTCATTAAACATAAGAATAAGGGCTGAAATTAAATTTCCGAGCCTTGGGGAAAATCATAATTTTGTAAAAGTTAGGGGGCAAAAATGTAATTTTTGTATAATGTGATTTTTGAATTAAAATAAATAGTTCGAGTGTTAAATGAACTAAATATGTTGTTATAGCAAGAAAAGCATGGAATCGACCTCGAACGGGGAAAGGAGAAAGTTTTGGACTAAATTGCAAAATTCTCATATTTTGCACTGAGGTAAGTTTGTATGTAAATAATACATTAATTTCATTTACATTCTTATATTTTAGACTATTATATATACTAGATGATGTTGAAGTATAAATCGACTATTGGAAGAATGGAAATAAGTAATAGAGAGAGATCCCGGTTGAACATTAGGAAAGATCGAATAAAATAGAGGGGGCGTAGCTAGGTCACATGTATGGTGCCGAGTGCACATCATGTGTACAAGAAAGCTACGAGATACTATGTAGTAGCTAGGTCACATGTGTGATACGGGATGTATCCCATGTAGACAAGAGAGCTACGTGAGAGATAAATGTAGCTAGGTCGCATGCGTGATTCCAAGTGAAGGACACCATGTAGACAAGAGAGCTATGAGACAAATCGGCTAGGTCGCATGAGTGGTACTAAGTGTTCACCATGTGTACAAGAGAGCCGAATTAAATGAAATATGATGGTGGGGCTGTGTGCTGAAACCATCAAGTATCGAGGATTAATCCGAATTGTTCAACGGGATGGCTTTGTGGTGACATTGTAGTCATGGGCCTATACTTTTGATGTATGAAATGTAGTGAAAATGATTTGTGCTATATATATATATATAAGTTAAAATGAGGTTAGTACAAAGAATGTGTGAAAGAGTGAAATTAGCATTAAAACTGTTTTGGACAGTATCAGTGACGTGATTTTCAAAAATCACCAAAAATAGAAGGAATTTAATTAGGGGTTGAATAAGATTTGAAATTAAATCTTAATGAGTCTATTTTCATATAAAAGAAACAGAGCAAGAAAAGGAATTCTATATTTTGAGATATTTACAATTATGTGTGACTTGCTCAGAATGACTATGTGATCCCCTATTCCAACTTTGAAAAATCATTAAAATATGTAAAAAACAAATTAAGAAATATAGTTTATATTCCTAAATTCCTTATTGAGTATAGTTTTAAATGAAATAGGTTTCATGGGTATTTAAATTGTGTATTGAGAGAAATTCAATTCGTAGTGAACAGAGGTCAGATCAGTTGAGCTGTGTAACAGGGGAAACTATAACTAATAAACTGTACTAATTGGCTGAACCAAAAATTCTACAAAAAAAATTAGTAAGAATTTTTATGAGTCTAGATTCAGGGAAATTTTACGGATTTGAATTTCGAGTTTCGTAACTCGAGTTATGATTTATTTGGTGATCATGACGCAGGAGGGACAGCTTGATCAAACCGGAGTAAATAGTAAAATCAATTAAAAATATGATATAATTGAGTTATGTTGTAGACATATTAGATTCCTTATCTGTTATTTATATACTTACTTAATAAGCTATAAGCTTACTTTCTTTTCTCTCCTTGTCTTATAGTGTCATCTAGCTAGCACAGGAGTTAGAGATCGTTGAAGATCCATCCACACTATCAATACCCTTGGTATCTGAACTCAACATTTTGAAATATGGCATGTATAGCAGACTTAGTTATTTTGTTACGTGTTATAATTGTCTAGGTTTAAAATACTACTTATAGTATCAAACTAATCATTTTGTACGAAGCCTTTGAGATTGGTTTGTATTGTTAATGGCATATGTTATAATGATTCATGATCAAATTGCACGCCATATTTTTGTTGGGTTTTATTTAATAGTATATACTGTAATTTGTTAACAATACCTCGTACCCTGTTCCAGCGACGGATACGGGTAAGGGGTGTTACATAATTTGCTGAAATTTTTGAACCTCAAAAACCCCAAGAATGGCTGAAAATTGGTTGTAATGAAGAAAGAATGAAAGAAAAGGTGATAGCTAGGCTTAGGCATTATTTTATTACACATTATGTCATCCAATTACCTAATGTTGACTTTTCAACATTTTTATCTCCCATGGCCGACCAAGCTAAGATCTAAGGGTCTTTTTACCCTTTAAAGACCCCTAAATTAAGATTCTTAACAATTTAACTCCCTTAGCGATCAATTTAAGACTTTTTCACTTTATGCAATTTAGTCCTTTTTCACAATTGGGCTCACAAACGTAAAAATTAACTCATCAAATTTTTCATGCACTAATATAAACATGCTATGACTCTAAAATAGCAATAAAATAATTTTCTTGACTTCAAATTTGTGTTCTCAGAACCACAGTTCTGACTAGCCCAGAATCGGGCTGTTACGTACCATACCAATTGTACCAAACTTCACTTCCTTAAATCTTCAAAGATGGCTAAACTCAAATATGCAATATCAAGCCTAAATTTATAAGCATACCATTATCTTTAACTCAACCATTTGAAACTCATAATACCTATAGCCATCAAGCATCACACAACCATCATATAACTCATATCACAAAGCATAAACACATATATCAATACATGATTCAACTGTACCAAAATAACCCCAAATAAGCCATCACTACAAGAAAACAGACTTTTAGCGGCATTTTCCCAAGCGCCGTAAAAAATGTCGCTATAGGAGATACTGCCAAATTTTGCGACGTTTAACTGAAAAAAACGCCACAAAAGATCAAGACTTTTAGCGGCGTTTGTGGGAAAAGTGCCGCTAAAAGTCATGGCTTTTAGCGGTGTTCGTAGGGGAAGCGCCGTTAAAAGTCATGGCTTTTAGCGGCGTTTGTTGGGAAAGCACCGCTAAAAGCCATGACTTTTAGCGACGCTTTTTTCACAAACGTCGCTAATGTTGGTAGATTTGAAATGTACATTTTTCACCAATATTCAACCCTTCTTACATTAAATCCAACCAAAAAGAGCAAATATAGCATAAAAATATAATAAAAACATTAAATCTAAATGATACTTCAAATTCAACGAAAGATCTATGATATAATTAATAAATTAAGTAATATTCTTACAAAATGTTAAATGTGACAATTTTAAAAACATTGTTACAAGGAGAAAACTAATGTCTAAGATGGCGGCTTTTGTGACTACTGAAGCATCTGCATCATTTGCTGAAGCTGCAGCTGAAGCTCATCGTACTTTTTGCTCTGCTCTACCTCCCTCGCTACTGCCACTGCCTCCCTCGCTGCTGCCCCTGCCTCCCTCTTTGCTGCCTCAACTCTAAGTTGTTGTTGGAGTTCTGCATATTTTCTTTGAACCTCGGTAATTTGCTCAACCGTATTCGCTTTCATCTGAGCTATCTGGTCTTTTAACCTTTGAACTTTAGCTTGAGCTCGACTCCCGGAAGGCATGTATTGCTGGGAGCCGGATCCAAAATATTGGGTCGGGGTAACACCAGATCCTTGAAATCGAACCCGATCGTACCTTTCAGGACCCAAAATTTCATTGATAATTATGTTATCAATGTTCTCAAGATTAACAGAACTATCAGTCGAAGCATTCGCTTCATACTCTACCTTCTTCTCCTTTAGTTTCTCTTAAAAAATCAATTAAAGAGTTAGAAACGAAATATATAATAAAAAGGAATGTAACATAAACTTAACATTATTTAAAACTAGTAATGACGAATTAAACCATAATTAATTAAACATTAAAAATATTTATAATAAATCAAATTTTATTAAGTAAATATACCATAATTTCTCCAGCTTCGGATGTCATAGGAGATCCATCTTTCTTCTTATACGTAATCTCAAAAAGCTGAAGGCGTCCAACTTTTTGACCAGACGAGATTTCCTGCAATAAAGTTGTAAAAATATTATTTAATAGTACAAAGTTATTAATATTTGAAAGAATTAATAAATTCATAATACCTCGGCATCAGCTACAGAAGCAAAACTTCTTGACCCTGCCGTGTACGTGAATTTTTGTTTTTGTCTGTTGCTTGTTCCAACTCGCTCACGGTCCTACATAATAAAATTATTATTATGTATATAGTAAAAACTATATATAAGAGTTTGGAAATACGTAATACCTCTCCTTTCTTTGAATTCCAGAATCTAACCGCATCTTCCTATTGGTACCTCAGTATTCTTGGCGGGACATTTCTCAATTTTTCCTCAAGGCTTATGTCTTTCTTAAAATATAGTTTTTTCAAACTGCTTTTATGGTCTCTCCATTTTTTCCCAATGCCTTCTTGATATAGTCATCGGAGACCTCTAAAGCAAATCTCTCCTAAAAAAACACAAGTTTAGAATGTAAATATAAATGAAACTTAAACCAAAGTATTATAAATTACATTCACGTTTTGTTACCTTAATATTATCCAAAGCTTGATTTTTGTTGCTATCAGGCATGTGATGCCATGATTCGTAGTTGATGGGCAACATATTGGCATTTCGTGATATAATGCCCAAATAGCCTGCTAAAAGTCGAGCTTCAAATCCAATAGGCTGACCATAATTGATTCTACTTACTTTGACATGCTCGACAGGATTAAGTCGTATAAATCTTTAAGCAGCGTACGTCCTCGAACTCTGCGCGTCCCACCACTTTCAACTGAAAAACGGTATATTATTATATTAAAATTGACAAATAAATCAATAATAAAAGTCAACACATGTAAAATGAACTTAACATTACTTTGAAATTCTGCAGGCTCGTCAAGTGTCTCCGGCACATTCAAAGATCCAACAACTGTCTGCTGTTCACTATTTGCTTCTTCTGAATTTGGAGTATTCTGGACAATACTTAAATCTCGTAATCTTCTTCTACGTATTTTTCCTACAATACACATAAAATAGTTAAAATTTTAGTAACAAATTACAAAAATAATAGTACATATAAAATAGTTAAATAATATAACATTACCAAGATTAAAATTATAATATTACATATAATTAAAAAATCATAAAATCTTACTACATCATTATTCGTAAATATCTTCATCCACATCATGTCGAACCCATTGATGTTGTGTACTAGTACTAGGGATATTTTCATCCAAGTTTTGTTCTGGAAAAGGTAATGTTTCTGATCTTTCAACGATGTCATCTCTACTTCCATTACCCGTGTCAAACAAGTCTCTAGGGGTGCTCTGGAGCACAACATACCAACCCTCATCAGTTGGATCTTTCGAATAAAAAACTTGTTTCACTTGAGAAGAAAATACATATGGCTCGTCCATCAATTGTTATCCAGTGTGAATCAAGCGAGAGAAATTAACCATTGTAAAACCAAATTGATCTTTTTTAATTCCGCAAGCAGTAGTAACATTAGCCCAATCACACCGAAATAAGACAGCTTTCCATCTGCCATAATAATCCAGTTCAATAATGTCGATAAGAAGTCCGTAATACTCCACATTACCCTCAACCGGATTACTATCCCTAGCACTAGCATAACTTGTAATTGAAGATTTAACAACAATTCCACAATTTTGAGTTCTCATTCTCTCGTGATATTTTGTATGAAATCTGTATCTATTGATGAGGAAGGCACTATATTTTTTTATTACTCTGTTCGGACCTTGGGAAAGCCATTTAATTTCATCATTGACGTCCCTCCCACTCCAAACCTATTGAACCGAAAGTAAATTGAGTAATTATAAATGTATTACGTAAAAACATTCTTATTTGATTAACTAAATTTCGCAATTAAATATAACTTATTAACTTTAGTTACATACTATTTGGCTTAACCATTCATGAAAAGATTTTGTGAATAACTTATTAATCTCTCGATGTTGTAATCTTCGAGAGCGTGCACGAGATCTCAAAATTTGTTTGTATCACTATGTTAAAAACAAGTTTAATTGGTTAGAAGATAAACAAATCAAAACGATGAATATGTGAGGAAATTTTAGAACTTACTTGCGTAACAGTTCAACTGAATCATGGTGAAAAAGTACATATCGATGTGCTTGTATCCACGATATATCATCTAATTCTGCAATTTCAACTTTGCCGATTAGTTCTCTATAACTTTGGAATAAATAAGTTTCGGCCAAGTTATGATCATTGAGCCCAGCATTTCTATTTGGTCTATTCAATCATGTTTCAACATCTTCTAAATATCTAGAACAGAAGGTCATGCACTCCTCTACCAAGTAGCCTTCAGCAATTAATCCTTCTGGATAACGCTTATTGCGACAATAAGATTTCAATTTGCTTAGGAACCTAAACACGATATACAATATTTATCAAAAGTTGTAACTAAATGTATAGAGGCGAATGAATAAATACTTGACAAATAAATTATCACCTTTCTATAAGATACATCCATCGATAAAAAATTGGTCCACCAAGTATTGCTTCATGAGGGAGATGGATTACCAAGTGCACCATAATAGTGAAGAGGAAGGTGGAAAGATCTTCTCCAAATTGCATAAAGTCAAAGCGGCTCGATCCTGTACTTTCTTAAGTTCTTCAACATCCAAAACTTTGCCACAAATAGCTTTCATTATATTGGATAGTACAATTATACAGGATGTCACATTTTTTGACATGTAGCACCGTAAAGCAATTGGGAGTAAATCTTGCATAAGATGTGGTAATCATGTGATTTTAATGAATATAATATTCGATCTTTAAGACTTACACATCGAGATATATTTGACGCATACGCATCTAGGACCTTTATATCCTTCAACACCATGCAAAACACCTCTTTCTCTTTCTTTGACATTGAAAAAATAGAAGGCAACAACCGATATTTCCCATTCGGAAGTACTTGAGGATGAAGATCACGCCAAATTCTCATGTCAACTAAATCAAGTCGACTCTGAAGATTGTCTTTTGATTTTTTCATCGACATTTAAAATTGTCCCAATTATGTTCTCACAGACATTCTTCTCAATATGCATGACATCAAGATTGTGGCGTAAAATGTTGTGCTCCCAATAAGACAACTCAAAAAAAATACTCATTTTTCCACAAGTTTGCCTCATTAGGATCATTCTCTTCGTCAGATTCATCATCAGATTCATCCCTTGATCTTCTCCTTGTTTGCGTGACAGGTGGTTGATTCATCTTCCCGTAACTAAAGTTGATATCTTTTAACATAAACAAGATTTCAAATCTAATGATCTGCTTAGGAGCTCCTCTGTACTCTTTAGTACCGTCAAATAGAGTCCTCTAAAATCTAAATTTATGATTTTCATCTAACCACTGATGATGGCCCATGTAAGAGAACTTCTTCCCATTATACAACCACTTCGAACAAGTTTGCGCATCACAACGAGGACAGGCATAACGTCCTTTAGTACACCAACCCGATAAATTAGTATAAGTCGGGAAATCATTAATTGTCCACAATAAAGTTGTACGTAAATTAAAGTTCTCCTTTCTTAATACATGATATGTCTCAACACCCGACCATAACTGTTTTGACTCTTTAATAAGTGGCTGTAAATAGATGTCAATATCATTTCCAGGACCTTTCTCTCCAAGGATAATTATTGATAAAATAAATGAAGATTGCTTCATGCAAATCCATGGAGGCAAATTGTAAGGAACAAGCACTACAAGCTAAGTACTGTACGAAGTACTCATGATTTTAAAAGGATTAAAGCCATCAGCTACTAGCCCAAGCCTCACATTCTGAGGATCACTTGTAAAGCTTGGAAATTTACTGTCAAACGATTTCCAAGCTAAAGAATCAGCAGGATGCCTTAATAATCCATCATCTGTTCATTGATCATTATGCCACCTCATAGAATCGGCCATCTTTGACGACATGAAAAGCCTTTGAAGTCTTAGTATTAGGGAAAATATCGCATAACCTTGACTGGCTTCTTTCTTAACTGTGCCCCACCTTGATCCCCATTCACATCTTCTGTATTCCCATTCATCCAACGAGACTTACCGCAAACATGACAAGACTGTTGGTTCTTCTGATCACCCCAGTACAACATGCAGTCATTTGGGCAACTATGAATTTTATCGTGCCCAAGGCCCAAATCTTTTATTAGTCTCTTCATATCTTGACAAGACTGGGGGATTTTTGCAAATGGAAACATCTCTCTCAGAAACTCTAGCAGCATTGTAAAAAAGTTTCCAGTCCACCCTCCAAAACATTTTAAGTGAAAGAGACGAATGCAGAAGGACAATTTCGAATATTTTGATCCCTCGTAAAGTTCTTCGTTCATTTCATTAAGTAAATTGTAGAACTTCGCCGCTTCTTCATTTGGCTCCTCATCAGGTGCACTTGTTCCCATTTCGCAAAAAATATTTCCACCAATATTACAATCGTCGGATGCAATAAAGTCAGGTGGAAACGATTGCTCACCCTGACTGTGCATATTAAATGCATCCTGCAACATACCTTCCATGTCATGTTGTCTAACGTACTAGTGGTAATCAGTACCAGGATAAGTCGGATTAATCGTTGAAGAAGTTCCACTAGATGTACACTCTCCATGGAAAATCCATTTTTTGTACCCCTGAATAAAGCCATCAACAATTAGATGTCCGTAGACAACTTCACGTAAATTCCAATTGATGTTGCCACACTTCTTACACGGGCAAAGAATCATATTCTCTTGGCTTGCATTTTGAAATGCAAAATTTAGAAAAGTTTGTACTCCATTTCGATAGGCATTGCTTACCCTTGACAATTTCATCCAACTCTTATCCATTTTGTAGTTCTTGAATTCTAAAGTTGACAATAAATTACACGGGTAAGTTGTTTATTTATAACTCTAATTAAGTTATGTAAGTTATGATATGATATATATTTATGTATTATGTAAGTTATGTAAATTATGTAAGTTCTGTAAGTTATATGAGTTATGTGAGTTATGTAAGTTATGTAAATATAAGTTATGTAAGTTATGTGAGTTATGTGAGTTATGTGAGTTATGTAAGTAAGTTATGTGAGTTATGTAAGTTATGTAAGTTATATAAGTTATGTAAGTTATGTGAGTTATGTAAGTTATGTGAGTTATGTAAGTTATGTAAGTTATATAAGTTATGTAAGTTATGTGAGTTATGTAAGTTCAAGTATATATTTTACGTACTAGTGATGTGTTCAAGTATATATATTTTTAGAATCTTATAAATTTTGCACATTAATAATTTATACAGTATAAATTCTTATATATTAAAATGATATAATATTTTAATTATTTTCAGCATTCCATTTTCTTAGATTTAATATGTTCTTATATATTAAACTTGACAATAAATTTATTACTTTAGCATTCCATTTTTTATACCTCGGAAAAAAAATAAAAATAAATTGTGACGATGTGGAAAATCACATGGAAAAAAATTATTTTAATTAAATAATATTTATAAAAATTATATTAATTTAATAATATTTAAATAAATTAATCCAAATTATATTAATTAAATAATAATTAAATAAATTAATCCAAATTATATTAATTAAAATAAGATTGAACATTGTTTTAATATAGACATATGTTTTGCTTTTATTTGACAAATCACGTGTGCAGTTAAAATATAGATGTACGATAGTCCACACTTAATTTAATTTCTGTTTTACAAGTCATCTTTTCTTAAGTACATGTTAAAGCATCGTGTGAACATCCGTATTTAGTTTAAAAGCTATGATTTATTTTGAATAAAAAGTTTTAACTTAAATGATAAAACAGATGATAATATTTGTGATAAAACGGACGAGCATATTTCAATAATAATTTAAATTTAATTATAAAAAATATAAAAAATATTTTATTAAATATTTGTATCGGAGATGGGACATATTATACTAATAATTTAATTTATTAAAAATCGTGATAGAAATATAGAAATATTTAATCACAAATTACAAAAATAGGGTAGAAAAAATTCACGTGGCAAATACATGGCAGATTTCAATGGAGAAACATCAAATAAAGATTTAGCAAATTAAATTTGCATACCTCTTAGAAATTGTAAATTGGATGGTAGAGTCAATTCCAGCAAATTAAATTACACCTACAAAAAATGAACAGCCATGAAATTAAAAAATAATCCGAGGATAAACAAGAATAGTAATTTGAGTTTTTTATATTAAAAAATGTACAGTAATAAACTTGAATATTTATAGACTAAAATGGAAATTCAAAAACCCTTTGAAATTAGACTAACATGGGTTTACTAAATACGAGTGTTACTATCTACGTGGTATATTGTTCATATATTCATATTATATGTATTTGCTTAATATGGTAACTTATATACATATATTCACAAGCAGCTGGAAGAAAAACTAGAAGAAAATAGGGATGGGTTCCTTACTTTATCACAGAAGACTCGTACAAACCACGAAATAATTCCCACTTATTAGCAAATATAGAGTCAAATTAAATATAGACTCGAATCTGAATAACATACGATATTGGTTTTTATTCGTGACAGATTATAGGAAAGGATTTGTTCAAAGTTCTAAAAGAAAAATGCGGGAAAAATTTCAATTCATTTACATCCGAGAAAATTACACTAATTCCTGGAGATATATCTCATGAAGATTTGGGCATTAAAGATTGTAATTTAGTACAAGAGATGTTAAATGAAGTTGATGTTATGGTTAACCTTGTTGCAACAACCAACTTTGACGAAAGGTAATATATATTTATTGTCTTTCAGTAAATCAGATGATAGTTAATGTCTGCCACTCTAACTATGCCTTTGAATGTATGTTGCCAGTATATTAAATATTAGAAAATTATTTTTTAATTATAATTTAAATTATATTTGATGTTTTTATTCTTATTTTTTCATGTAGGTATGATGTGGCACTTGGTCTCAATACATTTGGAGCTAAATTTCTTGCAAATTTCCCAAGAAATGTGTGAAACTAAAAGTTTTGGATCATGTATCCACAGGTTTGCGAAAAAATCATTGTTTTTTGGTAAAAGTGTATAATAGTCCCTATATTATACTTCAAATTGCATTTTGATCCTTTTATTGAAGAAAAAACATTTAATTCACTTAATTTTAGCGAAAGACTTATTTGATCTAATAAATAGGGATCAGTTTGTTAATTTTTTTTCAAAATGTAATCCTAGATATAATATAGGGACTACTGCTAATTTTACCTTTTTTCAATAAAATATGAATGTTATTTAAATTTTTTTATTATATAACGGGGTGTACATTTTTATGCAGTTGATGATTGAATTTAATGTTGTGGTATTCGTTTACAGCTTATGTGTCAGGAGAAAAGACAGGGCTTATACTTGAAAATTCATACAGCATGAAGAAACCCTTAATGGTGTTTCAAGCTTAGACATTAATTTTGAGAAAAAAATTATTGAACAAAAATTGAATGAACTGAGATTGCTAGGTGCTTCAAACAAGGATATTTAGAAAAAATTAAAAGGTTGTAAATTGAGCAAAAATTCACTTAGCTCATGGAATACATGGCAGATTTCAATAGAGAGACATCAAATAAAGATTTAGCAAATTAAATATACATACCTCTTAGAAATTGTAAATTGGATGGTAGAGTCAATTTCAGCAAATTAAATTACACCTGCAAACAATGAACAACCATGGAATTAAAAAATAATCCGAGGATAAACAAGAATAGTAATTTGATTTTTTACATTAAAAAAATGTACAGTAATAAACTTCAAAATTTATAGACTAAAATGGAAATTCAAAAGCCCTTTGAAATTAGACTAACATGGGTTTACTAAATACGAGTGTTACTATCTGCGTGGTATATTATTCATATATTCATATTATATGTATTTGCTTAATATGGTAACTTATATACATATATTCACAAGCAGCTGGAAGAAAAACTAGAAGAAAATAGGGATGGGTTTCTTACTTTATCACAGAAGACTCGTACAAGCCACGAAATAATTCCCACTTATTAGCAAATTTAGCAGTGACAGACATCAGCTTTGGTAGCCCACTGAAGTCCCAGAGCTGCATTTGATAAAATGATAATAGAGCAATTAGAAAGAAGCAACCAATACCCCAAAACACGTAGAAGCAAAGCAACACATTCATTCATGCCTTAGATAGAAACCCTATAACGGGTTCAGCTAAAAGGGTATCTGATGTCTCCCCATTAGCAATCCTATCTATGTAGGCTTGAGATCTTCATAAGTAACTCTGGGAACATTTTTCTTAATTAGCTGTTTCTCGGTTTGACCATGGAGGAATCCCTTTAAATACTCTGTTCCTGCATATCGACTTAGTATTTCCCTAAATACCTCGTCTTGAATTTGCTCAGCATTTGTGGTCAGCTCCTCAATCGTCTTCAACCCACCTTCATAACCATTCGTTGCCATCAACCCTATTACTGAGATTTAGACATCTTTTTGGGGATATTCTAGCTATTGGCAATGGAATCTCTACCTATGCTAAATACAATAAGGTTCACGGGACTAGACCCATACATGTCAACACTCATAATAAACAATGTGGCATCAATGAAATGATTAAAACATGAATTAGTAAAATATTAAATATATAAATAGTGTGGCATCAATGGGAAAATATTAACTATTGTATATGAACAACATGAACACAATACCTATAGTATAGGACTCGAAATTCCAGCTGCAGCGGTGTAGAGAAGAGGCAGACGCAGATGCAGTTAGGGAAAATGAGAGAAAAGAAATTGGGTAAATGGGGGAATGAGATCGGGTTTAAGTTAGGGAAGACGAAGACACGGTTAGGGTGCAAAATCAATTTTTTTGATTTGGGGTTATGGGAAAACTACTTATAGCTGAGCAAATCAAAAGGACTTCGGGGAAAACGATTTGAGGATATCTCTTTGGGGGAAATTATAGGGGATTTTTGAAATTAGGGTTTGGAAGTAATGGGAAATTTTGGGGATTTCTGAAATAGATGAAGTAAAGGAAGTAATCGAGGTAAACTGAACTGGAGAAAGTAAAGGGAAATTGGGTTCCAAAAAATGATGACGTTTTCAATCTATTCAAAAATATTTGTGGCGTTTTTATAAAGTGCCACTAATTAGAAAGGCTACAAACGATGCAGTTTTTGCAATCTTTTAATAGATTTTTGTGGCGTTTCTAGCGAAAATGCCTGTATTTCACAACTTTTGTGGCGTTTATAAAAGTGCTAGTAATAAAAGGCTATAAAACGATGACATTTTGAAATCTCTTTAAATGTTTTGTGGTGTTTTTCCAAGAAGCGCCACTAATAACTTGGTAATAACGACGCCGTTTTGAAATCTATTAATAGATGTTTGTGGCATTTTCTAGTGAAAACGCCGGTAAATCACACCTTTTGCGGCGTTTATAGAAGTGCCACTAATAAGAGGGATGTAAACAACGCCTTTTTACATTCTCTTAATAGATGTTTTGTGGCGTTTTTTAGAAGCGCCACTAATAACACAACTTCAAAACGACATAGTTTAAAATATTAATACATGTTTGGGGCGTTTGTTTTCTAAAACGCCACTAAGTATGCAATATAAATCCTTTTTTTCTCTTTTGTTGTTATTATTATTATTATTATTATTTACTATTAATACATGGTTAAATTTTAATTTGGTCTCTCTAATATATTTAAATTTCAGATTTATTTGCATACACTTTAATTTTTAATATCATTTAGTCTATATATTTTTATAATATTATTAATTAATCTAAACAGTTAATATTATTAAATTTTTTATTAAAACATTACATGGTAATATAAAATTTGAATATTTAGAGAATAGAGATTGAAATGTGGTTTCCCATTTTTTATATGTTTGTGTCGTTCTTTCACATTAATATATATATCAATATATATCCATATATAGGAAATTTATTCTTACAGGTTTAGGATTTAGTATTTAAGTGTTTAAGGGTTTACTAAGGTTTTATGGTTTTGGATTTAGGGTTTATGGTTTAAGATTTAGGGTTTATAGTTTTAAGTTTTATAATTTAAGGTCTAGTGATTTAGGTTTACAGTTTTATGATTTAGGAATCTATATTTGAGGGTTTAAGGGTTTATTACTGTCTATAGTTTAGGGTTTTATGGTTTAGGATTCAAGGTTTAATATTTAGGGTTTAAGGTTTATAGTTTATGATTTATGACTAGAGATTTAGGGTTTGGGATTTAAAGGGTTATTGATTTAAGGGGTTAGGGTTTAGAGAAAGTAACATTAATTTTAACAGCTTCGTAACTTAATTAAATGAAAACTTCTAAATAGTTTATTTATCAAAGTGTAACTTTTCATAATTAAGTAACTAAAATGAAATTAACTTTCCCATAGTTAAGTGAATGGTGTTGTTAATTTATATTGTTTATAAAGTCACTTTTAGATATGATCAAAATAAAATCGAATTCAAAAAAAAAATAAGACCTTATTTAAATTGTTATAATTTGGTCCTATCCAAAATAGATTGTTACCTATATATCCATATCAATCTATTACTTTTTATTTATTTATTTTTCAATAAATAATTTGTTACAATTTTAATATATTATCTCTTTTCCAATTATATAAGAGATTATTTAATTTCATATATAAATTAAAAAACAATAATTAATCTAAACCCTAAATCCTTAACTATAATATTCGAAACCTTAAATCATAAAACATAAACCATCAAGCCTAAACCCCAACCCTTAAACTCATAATCCATTAACCTTAAAATAGTTTAGATCTATAGCGGCGTTTTTCAAAAACCGCAGCTAAAACCCAAACTATTGCGGCATTTTCTCAGGAAGCGCCGCTAATGCCACTAAATCTCAAAATAAACGACGTTTTTCTGTTTAATCTTTTAGCGGCGTTTTTTTAAAAACGCCGCTATAGATCGACCTACAGCGGCGCTTTTGTTAAAAACGCCGCTAATGTTGGATCTATTGCGGCGTTTTTCAGGAAGCGCGGCTAATGCCACTGAAGTTCAGAAAAAATGATGTCGTTCTCTTTAATCTTTTAGTGGCGTTTTTAAAAAAGTGCCGCTATAGGTCAATCTTTAGCGGCGTTTCCTTAAAAATTTCGCTAATGCTTGATCTTTAGCAGCGCTTTCATAAAAATGCCACTAATACTCGATCTATTTGATTTTTAGTGGCGTTTTCTATTCAAACGCCGCTAAAACCCTATTTTGGTGTAGTGCATCAGTCATGGGTATTTATACAAACCAAAATATATACATTTACAAGCCAATTCAAATGGTCAAAATCATTACCAAAACATAACCAACATGACCAAAGTCCCTATACATGCCATATACTCAAACATAAGCCTAAAAGTACCAAATCGGTAATAGGATAGTGTGACAAAATCTCCGGCGATCCCCGAATCTGAGCTAGCTTTGTAATCATTATAAAACATAGGAAAATAAACAAAGTAAGCTATAAAGCTTGGTAAGCTCGTATGTAATTATGAAATAAACTTCAGCATTCATTAACATTTCCAAAATAGATAACATAATTGGCACTAAAACATCAATCACTAAGTTAACATAAGATTTAACCACATGATTAATCATAAGTTCTCAACTTCTTTTAACTTGTTACTCGAATAGTTTTCGTACATACCTATACTGATACATATCTACTTCTCACCAGTTCACATCTTTAATATACCCGTTGAACCATTCAAAATAGATGTCGAATACTCAGGAGTCTCGCACATTAAGTGCCAATATCATGGTCTGAAGCCAACTCAATAAAGCTCGCACTCGAAGTACTAATATCATGGTCCAAAGCCAAATCAATATATCTCGTGCAACATCCAATTTTTGGGTCAAATCAGAACAGTGGTTTCAAGACCACAAATCTGAAGTAGAAATATTTATTTTATTATTTCTTTAAGGCTACAACATGATAGAATAATTGTGTGAAAATTTCGTTAAGAAATTTTATCGATTGAGGGCCTAATTTGACTAAGGACTAAATTGCTATACGTGCAAAACTTGAATTCTATAAGTTAAAGGTGCCTAATTGTTATGAACTTTTAATTAGAGGTCCTTAAATGAAAATTAGACCATTATACCTTAGGATGGACAAAAATGAACATGGTTAGGAGAAATTTTAAAGTTATGCATTAAGGGTATTTTAGTAATTTGGTAAATAAAGATAAAATTAACAAATAAAAGTGTCCATCTTCTTCAATTAAGCCCCCCATAGTCGAAAATTGCAAGAGAAGACATAGCTAGGGTTTGGTCAAACTTTCAACCTCGATTGTAAGTCTGTTCTTGTCCCATTTTTAATGATTTTTATATTTTTGAGGTCGTTGAAACTTGATTTAGCTATTTCGAGGACTAATTTGAAAGAAAGTTAAAGTCTAAAATTTTACCCATGTTGAATATGTTTGTATTTTGATGTTTGCTGGTGGAAAATGCATGCTCGTTGTTAGTTAAACAACGTTTGTAAAGTGATTTTCGATAAAAATGTTAAATAGGGACTTATTTGTAAAAGTCTATAATATGTGTAGGAAAGTGTGAATAAATGAAAAATGTAGGTTGTTATGAGTACAACTAATATTTGGCTAGGCTTGGGTTGTGATGAAATTGAAAGAAATTCATTTTATGAGCTTAGGGACAAAATTGTAAAATGTTAAAAAGTTAGTGGTAAAAATGTAAATTTTTCCATAATGAGCTTTTGGGTTGAATTAAATAATGTGATGATTTATTAAGTTAAATGTGATATTATAGATCAAGACAAACGAAGTTTGGGTCTAGATCAGGGGAAAACAAAGTAATTGACGAATAGATCCCTTTGGTCGTTTTCGTAACTGAGGTAAGTTCTTATGTTAAATAAGCTTTATTATAATTGTATTTTAAATGCTTTAAATACTTCATGAATTGTGTAATGAACATATGGTCACGTTCAACGACGTTTTGGTGAGGGAGAAATCCCAATCGAACCTTCGGAATAGATTAGGATACAAGTGACATGTCACTAGGGTTTTATGTTATGTAATCCGAGTGTGTGTCCTGTACATCCTACCGATGGCTGAGTATACCAGCATATGTTGTGCTTACTTGACAACTTGTGTAAGCAGCACCGAGTAGCTTCGTCTTGACTGACAACTTGTGTGAGTAGGCCCGTTAATGGCTCGAGAGTGAGCATAAATGTGTTATGAGATAGAGGTAGCCATGGCAACATATGTGGCACCTTGAGTGCAAGGTTTTCCTGAGTATCCGATATTATTATTCTGAGTGGTTCATTGGGTATAACAATGATGAGACTAAGTACGAAATTATTAAGAGATGGTACAGGTATGCACTTAAAGCTTGACGATCTCAAGGAAAGTTGTGATGGAAGTGAATTATGATCAAGAGATTTTGGTATATTACATTATCTTACATTATATTACTTGCATGTTAATTTATGGTAAGGTTTGCTTATTTCTTTCATATGAGCTTACTAAGCTATATAGCTTACTCCATTTTATTTTCCATGTTTTATAATGTCACCAAGCTAGCTCGAGTTGGAGATTATCGGAGTTTGCATCACACTATCAAACTTTTATTTTGGGTACCGATGATTTTAAACATTTTGAGAATATGGCATGTATAAGGACTTGGTCATTTTGTTATATGTGTCATCATGATTTGGCTTCTTATAGTCATAGACTTGTTTTGGTATTTGGCCATGTAACTTGGATTATTTTGGTTGAATTGGTTGTAAGCTTATATATATATTTATATATGCATACATGTGCTATTATCTCTTGTGTGATGTGGTTTATAAATGCTTGGTAAATGGTTGAATATGGCTTAATGGTTTTGTTGTTGAATGGTTAAGATTGGCTTATTGGTATGCTAAGAAAACTAAGTAAAAATTATGCATGTTATTGGTAGCCATATTGGAACTTGTAGAATGTGAGTTTGGTATGATTTGGTTTGGCAAAATATGATGTTGTAAATATGTTGAGTGTTGATAATGAAATGACATGATTTGGCCTTGTTTGTGGATGTTTTGGTTAACTAAATATGCCATGATTTATGCCATTAAGATTGTAGGCGTGTATGTGCAAATGAGGGTGACAAATGGCTTGGTAAATAGCCTTTATTTTGTCCACATGAGTAGACACACAGGTCTGGGCATGTGTTTCAGCCGTGTGTCCCTTGCACCCTATATTTTGAGAAACAGGATGCTCAAAATTGAGCATACGGGCAAAGACATGGGTGTGTGTCTCAACTGTGTTAGGGAGACGGCCTCAAGCATGGGTGTGTGTAATATCCTGAATTAGGGCTTAATTGAAATAGTGGTTTCGTGACCACAAATCCGAGATAGAAATAATTATTTTACAATGATTTTGATGTTTATGATATGATTGCATGATTGTGTGAAAATTTCGTGATGAAATTCTATGCCTAAAGTGCTTAAATTGAAAGTAGGGACTAAATCGAATAAGTTGCAAAACTTGCATTCTAGAAGTTTTTAGTATGAAATTGTTTTGGAATATTAATGAGGAGGTCTTAAATAGTAATTTGACCAATTTTAAGTTCATGGAAAAAATTAGAACATGGAAGGAATTTTTGGAAAGTTTAGTAGTAAGGGTATTTTGGTCATTTAGTTATTAAAATGAATTAAAAACAAAATTAAAAGCCAATTTTTGTCCATCTTCTTCATTAGGCCGAAATTTCAAGGGTTCTCCATAGCTAGGGTTTGTTTCAAGCTTCCAAGCTCCATAGTAAGTGATTCCAAGCCCCGTTTTTAATGTTCTTTACGTTTTTGGAATCCCGGAAGCTCGATTAAGCTTATGCTAGCAATAATTCAACCTAGGGTTTATATTTGGAAAAATAACCATAGGTGAAATTTGTGTATTTTGATGTTTTATGATAGAATATGAGGTTTTAAATTATGTTAAACAACTTGTGCTACTCGGTTTTGAGTGAAAACGAGTAAAAGGGCTTAATCGGCAAAAATACCTAATAGTCATAAGTATATGTTAGAGAGAGAATTTGATGTTCCCATAGAAGGGAAAAGTGATCAGCATGTTATAAAACATAAGAATAAGGAATAAAGTTTAATTCCTGAGCCTAGGGGCAAAAGTGTAATTATGCAAAAGTTTAGGGGCAAAAGTGTAATTTTTCCAAAGTTCGTATTAAATGCTACTTTGATGAATGTATGTATTAAATAAGATTAATTTGGCATTATAGATCAAGAGAAACGAGATTCAAGTCGCGATCGAGGAAAAGAAAAGATTGTGGACTAAATTGCAAAATCTTTATATTTTGGTACCAAGGTAAGTTCATGTGTAAATAATGTAGCATAAATGTTATTTTTAAGTTATTAATGTTAATTATATGATATGCTGATTTTTAATCGTGAAATATTATGCTTTGTGGTTAATGTTGAGTAATACGCAAATTATGTTTACTACTTGATAAATATGAATTGCTACCAAGTATTGGTTCCGATATTCCATGGAAGACGGCAAATGTGAGATCGAGGGAAAAAGCCCGTTTGAACCTTAGGAATAGATTAGGATACAAGTGACATGTCACTAGGATGGTTGAGCATCCGAACTCGTTGAGTTGAGTCCGAGTTCACTTATGGATGCAAATGTCCGAACTCGTTGAGTTGAGTCCGAGTTCGTGAGATGTAACTAGGCATCCGAACTCATTGAGTTGAGTCCTAGTTCATTTATGGATGCGAAAGCCCAAGCTCGTTGAGTTGAGTCCGAGTTCACTTAGGGGCGGGTTAAATGATTTCTTGATTACATATGTGGCACTTATGTGCAAATTATCCATGTATCCGAGTTATATTCCGATATGTTCAACGGGTGAAATGTCTAGTTTAATGGAAGAGCACTTAAGATATAAGTGACGTTTTGGGTAAGTGTTGTGAAATGGACACTTTGGACAGGTATGTTCTTAACCCTCGGGTTGAAAATAGATACAACAACGATAAGGTGGTAAGATGATGAATGATGTTTAAAGATGTGATATATGTTTTGGTGGTACCATGCTAAAGTTGTTTGGTATATTTGTATTGTTATGTTACTTGTTATTTACATATGAACTTACTAAGCATTTATGCTTACTCCTTCCTTTTCATTCACTGTAGTTTTGAACAAGCCGGCTCAGGAATCGGGACAGGTCGAAAGTTCGATCACACTATCCAAAGGACTTTTATCTTGGTAAATGGCTTGTACAACTACTTAAGTATGGCATGTATAGCAATATACCTATTTTGTGTAAATAATTTTATGATATGGCCTTGTTTGGTTGAGAAATTGTTTGATATTGATAAGTCATGGTGATGGCTAATTTTGATCATGTTTGATATTATGGAAATTGAATAGGTTATCTAGTTCATAAAAATTCATGGAAAGATGAAACTTGCCTTAAAACAGAATATTGCTGCAGCAATGACATGAATTTGAAAAATCACTAAAAATAGTATAAATGGAACTAAATAATGAGTAAGTTATGAAATTGAAGCTTAATGAGTCTATTTTCATGTGGATTGAACAAAACAGCCATATAAATTATATTTTATGAGATATTTAAACTTTTGTGAAAGAGGGCCAGTGTGATTTCTGGATCCCCTGTTCTAACTTTAAAAATTCATAATAAATTTTAAAAAAATAATTAGAAGTTTTTATTTATATTTACAGATTCCTTATTGAGTCTAGTTTTTAGAAAAATAAATCTTATAGTCATTTAAATTCTGTATAGAGAGATATCTGATTCAAAATACACATATGTTAGAGCAGTTGAACCCTGAAATAGGGGAGACTTTAACTAATAAAATGTACTAATTTGAACAACCAAAAATTCTAGAAAAAACTTAGTAAATATATATATGAGTCTAGATTTGGGGAAAATTTACAGATCTTGATTTCGAGTTTCATAACTCGAGATATAATTTTTATTGTAACTGTGACGCGAGTAGCTAGAAAGCTATGAATGTAGAAACAAATGATTTGAAGTTCTTAAATTAAAAAATTATGTTCGGTAACCCCTCAAGCTCGACTCCAGTGATGGTCTCGGGCGTGGGGGCGTTACATTTGGTGGTATCAGAACAGGTTTAGTTGGTTCTCGGACTACATGTTGTATGTACGAATTTTGCTATACATGCCATATGTATGAATTGTGATAGTGTGACGACTTCTGACCTTTCTAAATGAATTTTTATATAGTAAATGGATCCCGATCCAGCTGTGGCAGATGAAGTAGAGAGTAATGCGCCAGCTCCGGCTAAAGGGGCAGCACCGACTGAAAACCCAGCTCCTACTGTTGGTCAGGGAGGAGGAGAAAGGGATCGGGAAGCCTTTCTCCAAATGATGAGTGCATGGTACACTGAGTTCGTTCGTACGAAACCAAATGTACGACCTCCCCCACCTCCCCCAATTCCTCAACCTATGCCTCCAATGCCTCAAGGAGTGGATATGATAAAATTTCACAGAACCCCCATTGATAGAATTCGTAAACAAGGGGCTGGAGAATTTAGAGCAAATATTGATGATGATGCAGAGAAAGCAGAGTTCTGGCTTGAAAATTCTATCCGGGTATTTGATGAATTATCTTGTACACCTGAAGAATGTTTGTAATGTGCTACATCTTTGTTGAGAGATTCAGCCTATAATTGGTGGAAGACTTTGATTTCAGTGGTACCGAAAGAGAGGGTAACCTGGGAATTCTTTCAAGAAGAGTTTCGGAAGAAATATATTAGTGAAAGATTTATTGATCAAAAATGTAAAGAGTTTCTTGAGCTGAAGCAAGGTAACATGACAGTCTCAGAATATGAAAGAGAGTTTGTTCGATTGAGTAAGTATGCCAGGGAATATGTTCCTACAGAAGCCAAGATATGCCGACGATTTGAAGACGGGCTTAACGAAGACATTAAGTTATTTGTTGGGATCCTTGAACTAAAAGAAATGGTGGTACTTGTCGGTCGAGCTTGCAAGGCTGAAGAATTACTGAAGGAAAAGAAAAAGGTAGAATCTGAAACACGAAATTGAAGAAAAGACCAATGAGTAATACACCCTCACAGCAAACCGGAAAGTCAAGAAATATGAATCCTCGTTCCCAAGTTTCAGCTGGGCAATCATATGGAAATTTTAAGAAGCGAAATGTGGGTCCTAAATCTCAGACTACTTCTGCGGCTAGTGTGGGAAATACGAGATTTGTTAAACCCGAGTGCCAGCGGTGTGGTAGAAATCATTTTGGTCCGTGCAGAGCAAATGAATGTTTTCGATGTGGTTCTCCAGATCATTTTATTAGAGACTGCCCAGAGAGAGATGAGAAAGAAAAATTTTAGAATGTAAAATCTAGTGGTGCAGACTCAAGGGGAAGGTATCCGAGAAAAGCTGGAAGTGAAACAAGCAGTAAGAATGTAGCCAGAGATGCAACAGTTAGATCTGAAGGAAGAGCTCCGGCTAGAACCTATGCTATTAAAGCGCGTGAAGATGCTTCCTTACCCGATGTGATTACCGGTACATTTTCTCTTTATGATACTAATGTTATTGCTTTGATTGATCCCGGTTCTACTCATTCATATGTATGCATGAAACTGGTGTCTAGTATGAATATACCTGTTGAGAACACAGAATTTATGATTAGAGTGTCGAACCCGTTAGGCAAATGCATGATAGTTGATAAAGTATGCAAGAAATGCCCTTTAATGATTCGGGGTCATTACTTTTCGGCCGACTTGATGTTGTTGCCGTTTGATGAATTTGATGTTATTTTGGGTATGGATTGGTTGACATTGCATGATGCTATAGTAAATTGCAAAGAAAAGGTTATAGAATTAAAATGTGAAAGTGGTGAAATCTTGCGGGTTGAACCAGACAAATCAGAGGCAATATTTAGTATGATTTCTTCGATGTCGGCTCAGAGATATTTGAGAAAGGGTTATGAAGCTTATTTGGCGTATGTAATTAATGCAAAAGAAGTTGAAAAGAAAGTTGAATCAGTGCCGGTTGTGTGTGAATTTGCGAACGTATTTCCAGAAGAATTGCCGGGTTTGCCTCCAGTCAGGGAAGTAGAATTTGGTATTGATTTAATACCGGGAACAGCTCCGATCTCGATTGCTCCATATAGAATGGCACCAACAGAGTTGAAAGAATTAAAGTCGCAGTTGCAAGAGTTGACTGATAAAGGCTTTGTGAGACCAAGTTTTTCACCTTGGGGTGCTCCCGTGTTATTTGTGAAAAAGAAGGATGGTTCTATGAGATTATGTGTTGATTATCGGCAGTTAAAAAAGGTGACAATAAAAAACAAGTATCCATTACCGATTAAGCTTATGCTAGCAATAATTCAACCTAGGGTTTATATTTGGAAAAATACCCATAGGTGAAATTTGTGTATTTTGATGTTTTTTGATAGAATATGAGGTTTTAAATTATGTTAAACAACTTGTGCTACTCGGTTTTGAGTGAAAACGAGTAAAAGGGCTTAATCAGCATGTTATAAAACATAATAATAAGGAATAAAGTTTAATTCCTGAGCCTAGGGGCAAAAGTGTAATTATGCAAAAGTTTAGGGGCAAAAGTGTAATTTTTCCAAAGTTCGTATTAAATGCTACTTTGATGAATGTATGTATTAAATAAGATTAATTTGGCATTATAGATCAAGAGAAACGAGATTCAAGTCGCGATCGAGGAAAAGAAAGATTGTGGACTAAATTGCAAAATCTTTATATTTTGGTACCAAGGTAAGTTCATGTGTAAATAATGTAGCATAAATGTTATTTTTAAGTTATTAATGTTAATTATATGATATGCTGATTTTTAATCGTGAAATATTATGCTTTGTGGTTAATGTTGAGTAATATGCAAATTATGTTTACTACTTGATAAATATGAATTGCTACCGAGTATCGGTTCCGATATTCCATGGAAGACGGCAAATGTGAGATCGAGGGAAAAAGCCCGTTTGAACCTTAGGAATAGATTAGGATACAAGTGACATGTCACTAGGATGGTTGAGCATCTGAACTCGTTGAGTTGAGTCCGAGTTCACTTATGGATGCAAATGTCCGAAATCGTTGAGTTGAGTCCGAGTTCGTGAGATGTAACTAGGCATCCGAACTCGTTGAGTTGAGTCCGAGTTCATTTATGGATGCGAACGCCCGAGCTCGTTGAGTTGAGTCCGAGTTCACTTAGGGGCGGGTTACATGATTTCTTGATTACATATGTGGCACTTATGTGCAAATTATCCATGTATCCGAGTTATATTCCGATGTGTTCAACGGGTGAAATTTCTAGTTTAATGGAAGAGCACTTAAGATATAAGTGACGTTTTGGGTAAGTGTTGTGTAATGGACACTTTGGACAGGTATGTTCTTAACCCTCGGGTTGAAAATAGATACAACAACGATAAAGTGGTAAGATGATGAATGATGTTTAAAGATGTGATATATGTTTTGGTGGTACCATGCTAAAGTTGTTTGGTATATTTGTATTGTTATGTTACTTGTTATTTACATATGAACTTACTAAGCATTTATGCTTACTCCTTTCTTTTCATTCACTGTAGTTTTGAACAAGCCGGCTCAGGAATCGGGACAGGTCGAAAGTTCGATCACACTATCCAAAGGACTTTTATCTTGGTAAATGGCTTGTACAACTACTTAAGTATGACATGTATAGCAATATACCTATTTTGTGTAAATAATTTTATGATATGGCCATGTTTGGTTGAGAAAATGTTTGATATTGATAAGTCATGGTGATGGCTAATTTAGATCATGTTTGATATTATGGAAGTTGAATAGGTTATCTAGTTCATAAAAATTCATGGAAAGATGAAACTTGCCTTAAAACAGAATATTACTGCAGCAATGACATGAATTTGAAAAATAACTAAAAATAGTATAAATGGAACTAAATAATGAGTAAGTTATGAAATTGAAGCTTAATGAGTCAATTTTCATTTGGATTGAACAAAACAGGCATATAAATTATATTTTATGATATATTTAACTTTTGTGAAAGAGGGCCAGAGTGATTTCTGGATCCCCTGTTCTGACTTTAAAAATTCATAATAAATTTTAAAAAAATAATTAGAATTTTTTATTTATATGTAAAGATTCCTTATTGAGTCTAGTTTTAGAAAAAAACCAACCTTATAGTCATTGAAATTCTGTATAGAGAGATATCTGATTCGTAATACACATATGTCAGAGCAGTCGAACCCTGAAACAGGGGAGACTTTAACTAATAAACTGTACTAATTTGCCCAACTAAAAATTCTAGAAAAAAAATTAGTAAATAGATATATGAGTCTAGATTTAGAAAAAATTTACGGATCTTGATTTTGAGTTTCATAACTCGAGATATGATTTTTCTTGTAACTGTGATGCGAGTAGCTAGAAAGCTGTGAATGTAGAAACAAATGATTTGAAGTTCTTAAATTAAAAAATTATGTTCGGTAACCCCTCAAGCTCGACTCCGGTGATGGTCTCGGGCGTGGGGGCGTCACAGTGTGTGTCCCGACCATGTAAAGTCTTCACCTATTTTGTGAAATTTAAATAACCACACGGTCTAGCACACGGGCATGTGGCTTGGCCGTGTGACTTCGACTTGTTCATGCTTTGCAAAATTGAGAGTTACACGGGTTAAGGACAAGGGCATGTGTGACCACACGACATGTCCACACGGGCGTGTCCCAAACCACAAGGGCCTGTGACCCTTGTTCATAGCAAAATTTTTCTAAGTTTTGTAAAAATTTCTTAAGTTCTCGGTTTTGTCCTGAATCACGTCCAAAGCATGTGTTGGGCCTCGTAGGTTCGTATTTGGTACTTTATGATTGAATCCAAATGGTTTAATTTGGATGAAAATTTATGACTAGAAATTGTATGTTTGTTTGTGATGTAAGTCTGGTAATGCCTCGTACCCTATTCCAGTGTTGAATATGGGTATGGGGTGTTACATCTCACACCTGAAGTGCTAATATAATGGCCCGAAGCCAAATCATTAATGTTCACTAAAAATCACTTTATAAAACTTGTATAAATCACAATAAACATTTATAATCTATAATCAAACATCAAAACACACATGTATTCATCAATGGCATCATTCAAAATCTTTCACAGTTTTGCAAAATAGTCCCTGGGCTAGCTAGACCTAGTTGTAATGATCTCAAATAGTAGAAATCATTAAAAACGGGACAAAAACGGACTTACAATTGAACTTGAAAATGACCAAAAGATTCAAACCCTAAAATGGATTTTCTTCATGCTTCATTCGGCTAAGGAAGATGAATGAAAACAAAATTTTATGTTTTGTTTTAATTATTCATCACTTATTTGTTAATTTACCTAATTTCCCTTTTAATATAAATCAAATTTCAACAATACCAATCATCATACAAGTCCTCTAACATATAATTGGTTATTTACCACTTAAGGGCCTTCACTTTAATAAACCATAGCTATTAGACACATTTAACTAATAGCACACAAGTTTTACACTTTATGCGATTTGGTCCTTTTTACCGAATTAAGCATTCAAATGATAATAATTTCTAAACGAAACTTTCACACAATCATATTTTAATGCCGTAAACATTAAAATATAATAAATTAAATATTTTTACTTCAAATTTGTGGTCCTAAAACCACAGTTCCAATTTGACCTAAAACAAGCTGTTACAACTCTCCCCCCTTAGGGATTTTCGTCGCCAAAAATCTTACCAGTGAAAAGGTTAGGGTACTATTTTCTCATAGTGTCTTTGGGCTCCCACGTAGCTTCTTCAACACTATGACGTTTCCACAAAACTTTCACTAAAGCTATGCGTTTATTTCTCAACTCTTAAACCTTTTGAGCTAAAATTCTGATCAGTTATTTGTTGTACGTCATGTCGGGTTGAATTTCAATCTCTGCCAGAGAAATTACATGTGATGGATCTGATCTATATCGATGTAACATCGATACATGAAACACATTGTGAATCTTTTCTAGTTCTGACGGTAAAGCTAACCGATATGCCACTGGCCTATTCTTTCAATAATCTAATGCAGCCTGATGAATCGCGAACTCAGCTTGCCTTTGCAACCAAAATAAAGTATTTTGTTCCATAGATATACTTTTAGAATTACTTTATCACCAATCTGAAATTCAATTTCTTTTCATTTCAAATCCACATACGATTTATGTCGATTTGAAGCAGCTTTCAAACTATCACGAATTACTTTCGCTTTACTTTTAGTCTCTCGGATCAAATCAACCCCGTGGATCTTTTTCTCACTCAATTCAGTCTAGTACAACGAAGTTCGGCATTTACGACCATACAAATGATGCGAACCTAGTTGCATCATGTTACGACCCAACTCCACAACACCGAGATTGGCCCAAACTCAAGGGGCCCAAGTGAAAAATGAAACTTATAATTTTAGTTTAATAATTGAGTTGCTGGACTTTATTAAACTCATTTTAGTTAATTATTGATTTGTAAGACTTTATTTTTATTACAATCATTTTAGTTAATTAATTTCTGGAATAAATGTTTATCTTAGTTTATTTAATTCCTTCAATAACTTATTGTTAAATTATTTTATTTACAGTTTATTAAATCAAGTTAAGAGTTAAAAGTGTTTATTTCAATTTATTAACTAAGTTTATTAAGTATAGTGTGTTTAATGTGTTTTTAATGAGTTTGTTAATGCTTGTAAGTGACTATTCAGTTGAAATAAGTTATGTGCAAGGGAGCTGTTATAAAGTGTTAATGTGGCTGTTACATTACTTAAAGAAGAGCATTAAACATCACTTAAAGGACCTATTACATCATGTAAAGGAGAGCATTATATATCCTTTAAATTCAGCTTGTAACACCCCAAAACCGGCCCAGACGTTATGGCCGGATCCGACGTGTCACATTGAAGTTTTTAAGAAAACCCATGCCTCTTTCAACGTCCTTCTTAGTGTTTTAAAAGATAGTCTTTGATAAGTTAATAAAGTGAATGGAAGCTGTACACCAGGTAGGTATCCGAAACAGAGGAGGTCAGCCTATCCACAATTACCCAAATTGAATCCTTCTTGGAAGGTGTCAATGGCAACCCACCTACAAAATCTATAGTTACCCTTGCCCACTTCCAAAGTGGTATCTTTACCGACTGTAACAATCCTGAAGGCAGTTGATGCTCGGCCTTCACTTGTTGAACCGTCAAACATTTCCCCACAAATTCGGTCAGTTCTCGCTTAAGTCTAGGTCACCAATATAGCTCTCGCAAGTCTCGATACAACTTACTCACTCCTAGATGCATAGTACAAGGTCCATTATGTAAATCGAGGGTAAAACGGAAATTCTGTAAATCGAGGGTAAAATGGTAATTCTACAAATTGAGGGCATTTCAGTAATTTGGTAAACTAAAGTATTCTAAACAGGGATAACAATACGAATGGGCCTAAAGCCTATTCTCGGCCCAAATGGGCCCACACGCTCGTGTGGCCCTTTTAGCCCAAATCTAGGCACAAATATGAGATTCACCTAGCCTAGTCCAATATTTACTACACAATCAAACAACTTATCCAATTGGGGCCGTAAGCCCATTAGGCCCACATGACCCCTTTCGGCCCATCGCGGCCCGAAGTAGCCATCCTATAGCTAGAGTAGCGAGAAAATACACACTTGATAGGAGACTGGAGTTAACCCATGCTCCGAGCACTCTTAGCCGACGCCCAACCCAAACGAGCACGCCATACAACGAAAGGGATCAGCCAAGAAAGGTACCTTTACTCTTCTCATGGTTCCCTCTATTTAAAGCCAGCTTCGCAACCACTCTTATGTTAGCTTCTCGATGTGGGATCCCTCCAACATCAGAGTTTAAATTCAACACCAACTCTTGCCGCCCCCTGTTAGGAAAATAAATGCTCCTTGCTTCCCATGGGATTCGAACCCATGCCTCCCCTCAGACGCTCCACACACTACTTGCCACTAAGCCACAAGGCTTTTTGTGTCATATTTTATCCCCAATTAATTATAAGGTCTAAAGGCCAAAGTCCAGGTTCCCATAAAAAAAACCAAAATAAATTGCAAAAGCCAAGGCTTGAACCCATGCTCCCATACAACCTTAATGACGCCACAACCACTAGACTACAAGCTTCCCTGTGTCATTTATTTAACACAATAATTTAAAAGCCCTCATCCAAGCATCCAGGCTTTTTTCTTTTAATACCAAAATTTTTTCTAAAGCCCAAGTTTGAATCCAAGATTTCTCTAACACTTCTCAGGGCCATTAGCCACTAAAGCAGACATTTAATTGTGTTATTTCATTGCACAATTAAATACCTATATACAACCTCCTTACGGACCTGCACTCAAGGCCCAATACTTCTAGGCCCAAATTCAGGGTGTTACAATTCTACCCCCTTAAAGAAATTTTGTCCTCGAAATTTTCCACTCTCAAACTACACCACCACACTTCCGCTGCGCACTCTGATACTAATAATACTAACATACACCCAAAACATTTATCCATCGGAGCGGATAGATTTCACATGCAAACAATTTCTACATTTCCAGAAGCACACCAAATAAATACTAAATCTAAATTCAAGCGTTACAGTTTACTCTAACAAGAAAGTTCCAGTATAGTGCTACTATCTATAGTGGTTTCTCAATATAGCATTTCAATCTATAACAGTAAACTGAGTTAGAGGACTTACAGATTTGGTGCCGGAGACTCGGTGTGCCACACTTCCAATAACATCTTTCCAGAAACAAGTCAGGTTTTGTTGATAAATTTCAAAACAAAATTTTTAGAAAAACCCTTTTCAAACCCCAATTTCGAAAAAAGAAAAAAAATAGCAATAATTTTTTGCTACCCATACCCAGCCGAGTTTTGTAACCTGGCTCTGATACCACTAAATGTAACACCCCAAACCCGGCCCAAACGTTATGGCCGGATCCGACGTGTCACATTGAAGTTTTTAAGAAAACCCATGCCTCTTTCAACGTCCTTCTTAGTGTTTTAAAAGATAGTCTTTTCTAAGTTAATAAAGTGAATGGAAGCTGTGCACCAGGTAGGTATCCGAAACAGAGGAGGTGAGCCTATCCACAATTACCCAAACTAAATCCTTCTTGGAAGATGTCAATGGCAACCCACTTACAAAATCTATAGTTACCCTTTCCCACTTCCAAAGTGGTATCTTTACCGGCTGTAACAATCCTGAAGGCAGTTGATGCTCAGCCTTCACTTGTTGACAAGTCAAACATTTCCCCACAAATTCGGTCACTTCTCGCTTAAGTCCAGGCCACCAATATAGCTCTCGCAAGTCTCGATACAACTTACTCGCTCCTAGATGCATAGCACAAGGTCCATTATGTAAATCGAGGGTAAAATGGTAATTCTATAAATCGAGGGTAAAATGGTAATTTTGTAAATCGAGGGTAAAATGGTAATTCTACAAATTGAGGGCATTTCAGTAATTTGGTAAACTAAAGTATTCTAAACAGGGATAACAATACGAATGGGCCTAAAGCCTATTCTTGGCCCAAATGGGCCCATACGCTCGTGTCGCCCTTTTAGCCCAAATCTAGCAACAAATATGAGATTCACCTAGCCTAGTCCAATATTTACTACACAATCAAACAACTTATCCAATTGGGGCCGTAAGCCCATTAGGCCCACATGACCCCTTTCGGCCCATCGCGGCCCGAAGTAGCCATCCTATAGCTAGAGTAGCGAGAAAATACACACCTGATAGGAGACTGGAGTTAACCCACGCTCCGAGCACTCTTAGCCGACGCCCAACCCAAACGAGCACCCTATACAACGAAAGGGATCAGCCAAGAAAGGTACCTTTACTCTCCTCATGGTTCCCTCTATTTAAAGCCAGCTTCGCAACCACTCTTATATTAGCTTCCCGATGTGGGATCCCTCCAACATCAGAGTTTAAATTCAACACCAACTCTTGCCGCCCCCTGTTAGGAAAATAAATGCTCCTTGCTTCCCATGGGATTCGAACCCATGCCTCCCCTCAGACGCTCCACACACTACTTGCCACTAAGCCACAAGGCTTTTTGTGTCATATTTTATCCCCAATTAATTCTAAGGTCTAAATGCCAAAGTCCAGGTTCCCTTAAAAAAACCAAAATAAATTGCAAGAGCCAAGGCTTGAACCCAGGCTCCCATACAACCTTAATGACGCCACAACCACTATACTACAAGCTTCCCTGTGTCATTTATTTAACACAATAATTTAAAAGCCCTCATCCAAGCATCCAGGTTTTTTTCTCTTAATACCAAAATTTTTGCTAAAGCCCAAGTTTGAACTCAAGATTTCTCTAACACTTCTCAGGGCCATTAACCACTAAAGCAGACATTTAATTGTGTTATTTCATTGCACAATTAAATAGCTATATACAACCTCCTTACGGACCTGCACTCAAGGCCCAATACTTCTAGGCCCAAATTCGGGGTGTTACAATTCTACCCCCCTTAAAGAAATTTCGTCCTCGAAATTTTCCACTCTCAAAATACACCACCACATTTTCGCTGCGCAGTCTGATACTAATAATACTAACATACACCCAAAACATTTATCCATCGGAGCGGATAGATTTCACATGCAAACAATTTCTACATTTCTAGAATGCACACCAAATAAATACTAAATCTAAATTCAAGCGTTACAGTTTACTCTAACTAGAAAGTTCCAGTATAGTGCTACTATCTATAGTGGTTTCTCAATATAGCATTTCAATCTATAACAGAAAACTGAGTTAGAGAACTTATAGATTTGGTGCCGGAGACTCGGTGTGCCACACTTCCAATAACATCTTTCCAGAAACAAGTCAAGTTTTGTTGATAAATTTAAAAAAAAAAATTTAGAAAAACCCTTTTCAAACCCCAATTTCAGAAAAAGAAAAAAATAGCAAAAATTGACCCCAGCCGAGTTTTGTAACCTGGCTCTGATACCACTAAATGTAACACCCCAAACCCGGCCCAGACGTTATGGCCAGATCGGACGTGTCACATTGAAGTTTTTAAGAAAACCCATGCCTCTTTCAACATCCTTCTTAGTGTTCTAAAAGATAGTCTTTGCTAAGTTAATAAAGTGAATAGAAGATGTGCACCAGGTAGGTATCCGAAATAGAGGAGGTGAGCCTATCCACAATTACCCAAACTAAATCCTTCTTGGAAGGTGTCAATGGCAACCCACTTACAAAATCCATAGTTACCCTTTCCCACTTCCAAAGTGGTATCTTTACCGGCTGTAACAATCCTGAAGGCAGTTGATGCTCGGCCTTCACTTGCTGACACGTCAAACATTTCCTCACAAATTCGGTCACTCCTTACTTAACTCCAGGCCACCAATATAGCTCTCGCAAGTCTTGATACAACTTACTCACTCCTGGATGCATAGCACAAGGTCCATTATGTAAATCGAGGGTAAAACGGTAATTCTATAAATCGAGGGTAAAATGGTAATTTTGTAAATCAAGGGTAAAATGGTAATTCTACAAATCGAGGGCATTTCAGTATTTTGGTAAACTAAAGTATTCTAAACAGGGATAACAATACGAATGGGCCTAAAGCCTATTCTCGGCCCAAATTGGCCTACACGCTCGTGTGGCCCTTTTAGCCCAAATCTAGCCACAAATATAAGATTCACCTAGCCTAGTCCTATATTTACTACACAATCAAACAACTTATCCAATTGGGCTCGTAGGCCCATTAGGCCCACATGATCCCTTTCGTCCCATCGCAGCCCGAAGTAGCCATCCTACAACTAGAGTAGCGAGAAAATACACACCTGATAGGAGACTGGAGTTAACCCACGCTCCGAGCACTCTTAGCCAACGCCCAACCCAAACGAGCACGCCATATAGTGAAAGGGATCAGCCAAGAAAGGTACCTTTACTCTCCTCATGGTTCCCTCTATTTAAAGCCAACTTCGCAACCACTCTTATGTTAGCTTCCCGATGTGGGATCCCTCCAACATCAGAGTTTAAATTCAACACCAACTCTTGCCACCCCCTGTTAGCAAAATAAATGCTCCTTGCTTGCCATAGGATTCGAACCCATGCCTTCCCTCAGATGCTCCACACCCTACTTGCCACTAAGCCGTAAGGCTTTTTGTGTCATATTTTACCCCCAATTAATTATAAGGTCTAAAGGCCAAAGTCCAGGTTCCCTTAAAAAAAACCAAAATAAATTGCAAGAGCCAAGGCTTGAACCCAGGCTCCCATACAACCTTAATGACACAACAACCACTAGACTACAAGCTTCCCTGTGTCATTTATTTAACACAATAATTTAAAAGCCCTCATCCAAGCATCCAGGTTTTTTTCTCTTAATACCTTGAATAGGAAAAGAAGGTAGAATTGGTTTTTGAGTACCACGGCTACTTGGAATGTAAGAAAGTAAGGCTTGCGGTGAACAATTTCTTCGATTATGCTATGATTTGGTGGGATCAATTCACAACGAGTCAAAATGAAACAGAGAGTGCCCAATATCAACCTGGTCTAAAATGAAAGATGTGATGTGCAAGCGTTTCCTTCCATCTTCCTACCATTGGAAGTTAATTTCTTCAAGACAAAGGATGAAAATGAGATCGTCAAAGAGTTTCACGTTCAACGACTATGTGAGAAAAGACTCCTATCGAGATTCCTATTCAACAAGGACTTCAAGCTGAAATAACTCAAGCTTCAAGTTTGAATCCTATTATAGTGTCAAGTGAGAAGATTCAAGCAATTCAGCATATACATCAAGATATTCATCCATGAAAATTCAATCTCGAAGAGATGATCATTTTTTATATGAAGACCTTTCCTCTTATTCTCAATGAAAGGCTTCTCATTTTGATGATTTCTTCTTGTTGTCTTCCTTTTGTAATGAAATAGAAAAAGCATGTGAAAAAGAAAAATCTAACTTCTTGCTTGGATCAACTCTTATACCTTCCCCTAAAAAATGTTTCCTAAAAATCTAACTTCTCGAAGCCAGGATTCACATTTGCTAAATTTAACGAACAACTGCTTATCTCTCAAATTTTGTAACACAATCCTCAAATGTTTGGTATGCTCAAACTCATGTCGTGAATAGATCAGAATGTCATCAATGAAGACAACAACAAATCTATCTAAGAGAGGTCTAAAGATCGGATTCATTAAATCATTGAAAATCCTTTAACAAAACATTGATAGTACCCAGCTAATCCCAAAAAATTTCAAACTTCGAATACATTCCTTGGTGGTTTCCAATCAACAACTATCGAAATCTTGCTCAGATCAACTCTTATACCTTCCGCTAAAATAATGTGCCTTAAAAATCTGACTTCTCAAAGCCAGAATTCACATTTGCTGAATTTAACGAACATCTGCTTATCTCTCAAAGTTTGTAACACAATCCTCAAATTGTTCGGCATGCTCAGACTCATCTCGTGAATAGATCTGAATGTCGTTAATGAACACAACAACAAATCTGTCTAAAAGCAGTCTAAAGATCCGATTCATTAATTCCATAAAGATCGCGGGAGCATTAGTCAATTTGAAAGGTATAACAAGAAATTCATAATATCCGTACCTCATTCTAAACACAATTTTTGGCACATCTGAGTCTTTAACTTACAATTGATAATAGCCAAATCTCAAATCAATCTTTGAAAACATTGTTGCCCCTTTCAACTGATCAAATAAATCATCTATTCTCGACAATGAATATTTGTTATTTATTGTAACTTTATTGAGTTGTTGATATTCAATACACATTGTCACTGATCTGTCTTTCTTCTTTGCGAACAATACTGGCGCACCCCAGGGCAAAAAACTAGTTCGTGCAAAACCTCTATTTGTTAACTCTTGCAACTGAGATTTCAAATATTTCAATTCTGTCGGAGCCATTCTGTATGGAGATATCAATATTGGTGAAGTTCCCGGTACTAACTCAATTGCAAATTCAACTTTTCTGATCGGTGGTAACCCAAGAAACTCTTCTGGAAACACATCCGAATACTCACAAACTATAGGTACTGCTTCAATCTTCGATTCAGTCACCTCTGTATCCAGTATATAAGCAAGATAAGCTTCACAACCTTTTCTTACACATTTCTGGGCTGACATAGACGAAATCACGGTAAGTAATCTACTCGACTCATCTGATTCAATTCAAAGTATTTCATTATTCTGACATTTCAATGCAATGATCTTTCATTTACAATTCACAATGGCATCATGCAGAGTCAACTAATTCATACCTAGAATTACGTCAAACTCATCAAAAGGTAGTAACATCAAGTTAGCTGGAAAATAGTAACCCGAGTCATTAATGGGCAGTTCTCACAAACTTTATCAACTAAAACATATTTGCCTAGGGGGTTCAATACTTTAATCACAAATTCGGTAGACTTAATAGGTAGACCTTACTAAATGTTAAATTTATACAGATATACGAATGAGTTGATCCAGGATCAATCATTGCAATACATTAGTACCATAAAAAGAGAATGTACCGGTGATAACATCAGGTGACGATGCTTCTTCACGAGCGTGAATAGAGTATGCTCTGGCTAGTGCTCTAGCCTCAGATCTCATAGCTGAATCCCTAGTCACACCTTTGCCACTAGACACATTCCCTATATTTCTCGGTGGTCTCCCTCTTGCATTCTTATTGCTTGGTCTTGTATTTTGAAATTTATCTTCCTCAGATAACTCTGGGCAATCTCGAATAAAATGATCTGGTGAGCCACATTTGAAACAAGATTTATTACTCTTATTCTAGCACTCTCAAAAATTTCATCTCCCACACTGTTGACTCTCGGGTTTATTATTTCTCACACTGCTAATGCTCGAGACAAAAGTTGCTTGAGCTTTAGGACTCATATGTTGATTTCCACAATCTTTGCTTGAATGCCCGATTGAAGCATTTTGATGATTGAGTGAATCTTTGAATTTCTTTGACGAATACTGATATGGCTTATTCAACGGTCTTTTTCTTGAGTCTCTAGCCTCTGAATTTTGTTTTCTCTTTTCTTTGCTAAGCTCTTCGGCCTTGCAAGCTCTATCAACCAGGACAACAAATTCTTTCAATTCTAGAATTCCAACTAGAAGTTTAATATCCTTGTTTAACCCATCAACGAATCGCTTGGACATAATTACTTCAGTAGAAACATACTCTTGAGCATACTTAGTCAACTGTACAAATTCTCTTTCATACTCTGTCAGAGTCATGCGATCCTGTTTTAGTTCTAAAAACTCTTTATGCTTTTGATTAAGAAATCGCTAGCTTATATATTTCTTCTAGAATTCAAGTTGAAAGAATTCCAGGTGACTCTCTCTCGGTATTACTGTAACAGCCTATTTTTAGTCAAACAAAACAGTGGTTTTGGAACCACAAATTTGAGGCCAAAATGTTTACAGCCCAGAAGCTAGTTTGTAAAACTGTTAAAAATTTTATATGTTTCCATTGATGAAATAGCATGTGTTTTGAAGTTTCTTAATAAATTATGAATGCTTGTTGATAGATATACAAGTTTTGTTAAGTTATTTTTAGTAAAAATGCAAGTTAGGGGCTAATTTGTAAAATGTGTAAATTTAGTGGTTAAAATGTGAAATAAATGAAAAATATATGCTGATAGGGACGTAATTGAAATTTAGTTAGGCTTGGGTTGTGATGACATTGAATGAATTTTATTTTACAAGCCTAGGAACTAAATTGTTAAAAATTTGAAATATTAGGGGCAAAAGTGTAAATTTGCTTTAATGAGTGTTTTGGATTAAATTGAATAGAGAAATAATTAAATAACCTGCATTTGATATTATATAGACCAAGAAAATCTAAATACAAGCTTAGATTGGGGAAATAATAAAGTCTCAGATTAGTTAACCCGTGTCATCATTTTTACGTCCGAGGTAAGTTCGTTTATTATAAGTTTTGATTCAAATGTATTTCATATGCTTTGATATTGCATAAATTGTGAATACGACGCTATGGATATGATCAATAGTGATTCGACGATGATTTGACATTCAAAATCCCTGTTGAACCTTTAGAATAGTATAGGATACTAGTAACATGTCATTAAGAGATATAGTGAGTTGGCTTTAGGCAATGATATTAGCATTTCAGGTACGAGTTATACTGATTTGGCTTCGGGCCATGAATATCAACTTATTTGGCTTTAGGAAATGATATCAGTACTTCGGATATGAGTTACCTTGATTTGGCTTCTGGCCATGGTATACATACTTATGGTGCGAGACTCTTAAGTATCCAACTTCTACTCTGAATGGTTCAACGGGTAAATGAATGATGTGGTTGAGAATGAGATTGGTACAAGATGGTACATTTATGTGCATAAACCATATTAGCTTTGAATTGAAGAAATGATGAAGAAAGTATATAGTTTTGTGAATGAGTAATAAAGGTTTGCTAGTTGATGTGAATTCATGTATTTATAATCAATTGTTGAATTATGTGTTTATGATTATATCGAGTTTATTTCATACGAGGCTTACTAAGCTATAAAGCTTACGTTGTTTATTTTCCTATGTTTTATAGTGATTTGAAGCTATCTCAGATTCAGGGATCGTCGGAGATTGCATCACACTATCCTCTTATTTCTTGGTACCTATGATGTAACGCCCCCACACCCAAAAACCGTCGCTAGAGTCGAGCTTGAGGAGTTACCGAACATAATTTATCAAATTAAGAACTTCAAATCATTTGTTTCTACATTCACAGCTTTCTAGCTACCCGCGTCACAGTTACAAGAAAAATCATATCTCGAGTTACAAAACTCAAAATCAAAATCCGTAAATTTTCCCTAAATCTAGACTCATATATATATTTAATAATTATTTTCTAGAATTTTTGGTTAGGCCAATTAGTACATTTTATTAGTTAAAATCTCCCCTGTTTCAGGGTTTGACTGCTCTGACCTCTGTGTATTATGAATCAGATATCTCTCTATAAAGAATTTAAATGACTATGAGGTTTGTTTCTATTAAAACTAGACTCAATAAGAAATCTGTAAAAATAAAGAAAAACGTCTAATTATTTTTTTAAAATTTATTATGAATTTTTAAAGTCAGAACAGGGGATCCATAAATCACTCTGGTCCTGTTTCACAAAAGTTTAAATATCTCATAAAATGTAATTTATATGCCTGTTTTGTTCAATCCACATGAAAATAGACTCATTAATATTCAATTTAATAACTTGCTCATCATTTAATTCCATTTATACTATTTTTAGTGATTTTTCAAATTCATGTCATTGCTGCAGAAATATTCTTTTTAAGGCAAATTTCATCTTTTCATGAGTTGTTATGAACTAGATAACCTATTAAACTTCCATGATATCAAACATGATCTAAATTTAACCATCACCATTACTTATCAATATCAAACATTTTCTCAACCAATCATGGCTATATCATAAAATTATTTACACAAAATAAGTATATTGCTATACATGCCATACTTAAGTTTTACAAGCCATTTACCTAGATGAAATTCCTTTAGATAGTGTGATCGAACCTTCGACCCGTCCCGATTCCCGAGCTGGCTTGTTCAAAACTACAGTAAATAAAGAGGAGGGAGTAAGCATAAATTCTTAGTAAGTTCATATGTAAATAACAAGTAACATAACAATACAAATATACCAAACAACTTTAGCATGGTATCACCAAAACATATGTCATATTTCTAAACATCATTCATCATCTTACCACCTTATCGTTGTTGTGTCTATTATCAACCCGAGGGTTAAGAACATAGCTGTCCAAAGTGTCCATTTCATAACAGTTACCAATACGTCACTTGCATCTTAAGTGTTCTTTCATTTCACTAGAAATTTCACCTGTTGAACACATCGGAATACAACTCGGATACACGGATAATTTGCACATAAGTGCCTCATATGTAATCAAGAAATCATGTAACCCGCCCCTAAGTGAACTCGGACTCAACTCAATGAGCTTGGGCGTTCGCATCCATAAGTGAACTTGGACTCAACTCAATGAGTTCGGATGCCTAGTTACATCTCACGAACTCGGACTCAACTCAATGAGTTCGGACATTCGCATCCATAAGTGAACTCGGACTCAACTCAACGAGTTCGGATGCTCAACCATCCTAGTGACATGTCACTTGTATCCTAATCTATTCCTAAGGTTTAAACGGGCGTTTTCCTCGATCACACATCTTTGCCGTCTTCCACGGAATATCGAAATCGGTACTTCGATGATAGTTCATACTAATCAAGTAATTCACATAATTACATATTATTCAACAATAACCACAAAGCATAATATTTCATGATAATAATCAGCATCATATCATATAAACAACATTAAATTGCTTAAAATGACAATTATGTTACTACATTTACACATGAACTTACCTTGGTACCAAAATATAAAGATTTTGCAATTTAGTCCACAATCTTTTCTTTTCCTCGATCGTGACTTGAATCTCGTTTCTCTTGATCTATAATGCCAAACTAATCTTATTTAATACATACATTCATCAAAACAGCATTTAATACAAACTTTGGAAAAATTACACTTTTGCCCCTAAACTTTTGCATAATTACACTTTTGCCCCTAGGCTCGGGAATTAAACTTTATTCCTTATTCTTATGTTTTATAACATGCTGATCATTTTTCCCTTCTATGGAAACATCAAATTCTTACTCTAACATATACTTGTGACTATTAGGTATTTTTGCCGATTAAACCCTTTTACTCGTTTTCACTCAAAACCGAGTAGCACAAGTTGTCTAACATAATTTTAAAACCCATATTCTATCATAAAACATCAAAATACACAAATTTCACCTATGGGTATTTTTCCAAATATAAACCCTAGGTTGAATTATTGCAACATAAGCTTAATCGAGCTACCGGGATTCCAAAAACGTAATGAACATTAAAAACGGGGCTTGGAATCACTTACTATGGAGCTTGGAAGCTTGAAACAAACCCTAACTATGGAGAACCCTTGAAATTTCGGCCTAATGAAGAAGATGGACAAAAATTGGCTTTTAATTTTGTTTTTAATTCATTTTAATAACTAAATGACCAAAATGCCCTTACTACTAAACTTTCCAAAAATTCCTTCCATGTCCTAATTTTGTCCATGAACTTAAAATTGGTCAAATTGCTATTTAAGATCTCCTAATTAATATTTAATGCAATTTCATAATAAAAACTTCTAGAATGCAAATTTTGAAACTTATTTGATTTAGTCCCTACTTTCAATTTAAGCACTTTAGGCATAGAATTTCATCACGAAATTTTCACACAATCATGAAATCATATCATAATCATCAAAATAATTATAAAATAATTATTTCTATCTTGAATTTGTGGTCACGAAACCACTATTCCGATTAAGCCCTAATTCAGGATATTACAACTCTCCCCCCTTTTAAGGATTTTCGTCCTCGAAAATCTTACCGGTAAACAGGTGTGGGTATTGGTTTTTCATAGTTTATTCAGGTTCCCATGTAGTCTCTTCTACCCCATGCCTTTGCCACAACACTTTCACAAGTGCAACACTTTTATTTCTTAGTTGTTTGACTTCTCGAGCTAAAATCTTAATCGGTTCTTCTTCATAAGTCATATCCGGTCATAGTTCAACTTCTGTCGGTGAAATTATATGTGAAGGATCCGAACGATACCGACGTAACATAGATACGTGAAACACATCATGAATCTTCTCTAATTCAGGTGGTAGCGCTAGCCGATATGCTACCAGTCCAACTTTTTCAATTATTTTATACGGTCCAATAAAACACGGACTTAACTTGCCCTTTCGTCCTAATCTAAGGACTTTCTTCCATGGAGACACTTTCAAAAATACCTTATCACCAACTTGAAACTCCATTTCTTTTCGTTTCAAATCCGCATAAGATTTCTATTTATCTGAAGCAGCTTTCAAACAATCTCGAATCACTTTCACCATTTCTTCGGTTTCTTTTATTAAATCAACTCCATAAATCTGATTTTCCTTGAGTTCAGTCCCATACAATGGCGTCGGACATTTACGACCATATAATGCTTCATAAGGTGCCATCTTCAAACTCGTCTGATAACTATTATTATAAGAAAATTCTACCAATGGTAAGTACCTTTCCCAACTATCTTGAAATTCCAATACGCAACATCTGAGCATGTCTTCAAGAATCTGAATTACTCTCTCTGATTGTCCATCAGTTTGTGGATGAAAAGCAGTGCTGAAATTTAACTTTGTACCTAATGCCTCTTGCAACTTTTTCCAAAACCGTGAGGTAAACCTCGGATCTCTATCCGAAATGATTGAAAAAGGTATCCCATGAAGTCTAACAATCTCTCGGATATACAATTCAGCCAACTTATTAAGAGAATAATCTGTACGTACCGGAATAAAATGAGCCGATTTAGTCAGTCTGTCAAATATTGCCCAGATGACATTTTTCTTCCCTGGAGTTAACGGCAACCCTGATATAAAATCCATAGTAATCCGATCCCATTTCCATTCAGGAACCATAATAGGCTGAAGTAATCCCGAAGGTACTTGGTGTTCAGCTTTCACTTGTTGACAAACTAAGCACTTTGATACAAACTCGAAAATATCTCTTTTCATTCCACTCCACCAGTACATTTTCCTTAACTCATTATACATCTTCGTACTGCCCGGATGAACCGCCAAACAACCATTATGTGCTTCATGCAAAATCTTTTGAATCAACTCATCATTTTTCGGTACACAAATCTGATTTTTAAACATCAAACAACCATCAGAACCGATTCTGAAATCTGATCCCGTATCAGCTTCTCACTGTTTTCTCTTGGCTAGCAAATCTTGATCATTTTTCTGAGCTTCAAAAATCTCTTGTAAAAACATCGGCCTTGCTCTTAACTCTGCTAGAATCGAACCGCCATCTGACATTTTCAACTGAGTGTTCATAACTCTCAAAGCAAACAATAACTTTCTGCTTAAAGCATCGACAACCATATTCGCTTTTCCCTGATGATAATCAATAACAAGCTCGTAATCTTTCAATAACTCTAACCATCTTCGTTGTCTCAAATTCAAGTCTTTTTGTGACATCAAGTATTTAAGACTTTTGTGATCGGTATATACTCGGCATTTTTCACCATACAAATAATGTCGCCAAATCTTCGAAGCAAACACCACTGCAGCCAATTCCAAATCGTGAGTAGGATAATTCCTCTCATGAGGTTTTAACTGCCTCGAAGCATAAGCCACCACTTTTCCTTCCTGCATGAGTACACACCCCAAACCATTTAGAGAAGCATCACTATACACCATAAATTCTTTACCTGATTTGGGTTGTATCAACACTGGTGCTACAGTTAATAACTTTTTCAATTCTTCAAAACTCTGTTGACATTCTTCCGTCCATTCAAATTTAACATCCTTTCGGAGTAGTCTAGTCATAGGAGCCGCAATTATAGAAAATCCATTTACAAACCGCCGATAATACCCAGCTAGCCCCAAGAAACTCCTAACTTCAGTTACATTTTTCGGTGGTTTCCCATCAACAATGGTTGAAATTTTACTAGGATCAACCCGTATATCATCACCTGAAATAATATGACGCAAAAATCCAACTTCCTGGAGCAAAAATTCACTTTTACTAAACTTAGCATACAACTGCTTATCTCTCAAAGTTTGCAAAACTATCCTCAAATGCTCAGCATGCTCTGTCTCATGTTTTGAATAAATTAAAATATCATCTATAAACACCACAACAAATCTATCCAGGTATGGCCGAAATATGCGATTCATTAAGTCCATAAACACAGCAGGAGCATTTGTCAACCCGAATGGCATAACTAAAAATTCATAATAACCGTACCTTGTTCTAAAAGCAGTTTTAGGCACATCTGACTCTTTCACTTGCAACTGATAATACCCAGATCTCAAGTCAATCTTTGAAAACCATGTCGCTCCTTTTAGCTGATCAAACAAATCATCAATTCTCAGCAATGGATACTTGTTTTTTATTGTCACCTTGTTTAACTGCCGATAATCAACACATAATCTCATAGAACCATCCTTCTTTTTCACAAATAACACGGGAGCACCCCAAGGTGAAAAACTTGGTCTCACAAAGCCTTTATCAGCCAACTCTTGCAACTGTGACTTTAATTCTTTCAACTCTATTAGTGCCATTCTATATGGAGCAATCGAGATCGGAGCTATTCCCGGTATCAAATCTATACGAAATTCTACTTCCCTGACTGGAGGCAAACCCATCAATTCTTCTGGAAATGCATCCGCAAATTCACACACAACCGACACTGATTCAACTTTCTTTTCAACTTCTTTTGTATTAATTACATACGCCAAATAAGCTTCATAACCCTTTCTCAAATATCTGTGAGCCGACATCGAAGAAATCATAGTAAATATTGCCTCTGATTTGTCTGGTTCAACTCGCAAGATTTCACCACTTTCACATTTTAATTCTATAACCTTTTCTTTGCAATTTACTATAGCATCATGCAATGTCAACCAATCCATACCCAAAATAACATCAAATTCATCAAACGGCAACAACATCAAGTCGACCGGAAAGTAATGACCCCGAATCATTAAAGGGCATTTCTTGGATACTTTATCAACTATCACACATTTGCCTAGTGGATTCGACACTCTAATCATAAATTCTGTGTTCTCAATAGGTATATTCATACTAGACACCAGTTTCATGCATACATATGAATGAGTAGAACCGGGATCAATCAAAGCAATAACATTAGTATCATAAAGAGAAAATGTACCGGTAATCACATCGGGTGAGGAAGCATCTTCACGCGCTTTAATAGCATAAGTTCTAGCCGAAGCTCTTCCTTCAGATGTAACAGCTGCATCTCTGGCTACATTCTTACTGCTTGTTTCACTTCCATCTTCTCTCGGATACCTTCCCCTCGAGTCTACACCACTAGCTTTTACAATCTGAAATTTTTCTTTCTCAGCTCTCTCTGTGCAGTCTCTAATAAAATGATCCGGAGAACCACATCGAAAACATTCATTTGCTCTGCATGGACCAAAATGATTTCTACCACACCGCTGGCACTCGGGTTTAATAAATCTCGTATTTCCCACACTAGCCGCAGAAGTAGTCCGAGATTTAGGACCCACATTTCACTTCTTAAAATTTCTATATGATTGCCCAGCTGAAACTTGGGAACGAGGATTCATATTTCTTTACTTTCCGGTTTGTTGTGAGGGTGCATTACTCATTGGTATTTTCTTCCAATTTCGTGTTTCAAATTCTACTTTTTTCTTTTCCTTCAGTAATTCTTCAGCCTTGCAAGCTCGATCGACAAGTACCACCATTTCTTTTAGTTCAAGGATCCCAACAAATACTTTAATGTCTTCGTTAAGCCCGTCTTCAAATCGTTGGCACATCTTGGCTTCTGTAGGAACATATTCCCTGACATACTTACTTAATCGAACAAACTCTCTTTCATATTCTGAGACTTTCATATTACCTTGCTTCAGCTGAAGAAACTCTTTACATTTCTGATCAATAAATCTTTCACTAATATATTTCTTCCAAAACTCTTCTTGAAAGAATTCCCAGGTGAACCCTCTCTTTCGGTACCACCGAAATCAAAGTCTTCCACCAATTATAGGCTGAATCTCTCAACAAAGATGTAGCACATTTCAAACATTCTTCAGGTGTACAAGATAATTCATCAAATACCCGGATAGAATTTTCAAGCCAAAACTCTACTTTCTCTGCATCATCATCAATATTTGATCTAAATTCTTCAGCCCCTTGTTTACGAATTCTGTAAACGGGGGTTCTGTGAAATTTTATCATATCCACTCCCTGAGGCATCGGAGGCATAGGTTGAGGAATTGGGGGAGGTGGGGGAGGTCGTACATTTGGGTTCGTACGAACGAACTCAGTGTACCATGCACTCATCATTTGGAGAAAGGCTTCCCGATCCCTTTCTCCTCTTCCTTGACCAACAGTAGGGGGGTTTTCAGTCGACGCTGCCCCTTCAGCCGGAGCTGGCGCATTACTCTCTACTTCATCTGCCACAGCTGGATCGGGATCCATTTACTATATAAAAATCATTTAAAAAGGTCAGAAGTCGTCACACTATCACAATTCATACATATGGCATGTATAGCAAAATCCGTACATACAACACGTAGTCCGAGAACTGACTAAACCTGCTCTGATACCACTAAGTGTAATGCCCCCACACCCGAAACCATCGCTGGAGTCGAGCTTGAGGAGTTACTAAACATAATTTATCAAATTAAGAACTTCAAATCATTTGTTTCTACATTCACAGCTTTCTAGCTACCAGCGTCATAGTTATAAGAAAAATCATATCTCGAGTTACGAAACTCAAAATCAAAATCCGTAAATTTTTCCTAAATCTAGACACACATATATATTTACTAATTTTTTTCTATAATTTTTGGTTGGGCCAATTAGTACAGTTTATTAGTTAAAGTCTCCCCTATTTTAGGGTTCGACTGCTCTGAACTCTGTGTATTACGAATCAGATATCTCTCTATACAAAATTTCAATGACTATGAGGTTTGTTTCTCTTCAAACTAGACTCAATTTAAATATAAAGAACAACTTCTAATTATTTTTTTAAAATTTATTAAGAATTTTTAAAGTCAGAATAGGGGATCCAGAAATCACTCTGACCCTGTTTCACAAAAGTTCAAATATCTCATAAAATATAATTTATATGCCTGTTTTGTTCAATCCACATGAAAATAGACTCATTAAGCTTCAATTTCATAACTTGCTCATCATTTAATTCCATTTATACTATTTTTAGTGATTTTTCAAATTCATGTCATTGCTGCATCAATATTCTATTTTAAGGCAAATTTTATCTTTTCATGAGTTGTTATGAACTAGATAACCTATTAAACTTCCATGATATCAAACATGATCTAAATTTAACCATCACCATGAATTATCAATATCAAACATTTTCTCAACCAATCATGGCTATATCATAAAATTATTTACACAAAATAAGTATATTGCTATACATGCCATACTTAAGTTTTACAAGCCATTTACCTAGATGAAAGTCCTTTAGATAGTGTGATCGAACCTTCGACCCGTCCCGATTCCTGAGCCGGCTTGTTCAAAACTACAGTAAATAAAGAGGAGGGAGTAAGCATAAATGCTTAGTAAGTTCATATGTAAATAACAAGTAACATAACAATACAAATATACCAAACAACTTTAGCATGGTATCACCAAAACATATGTCATATTTCTAAACATCATTCATCATCTTACCACCTTATCGTTGTTGTATCTATTATCAACCCGAGGGTTAAGAACATAGCTGTCCAAAGTGTCCATTTCACAACACTTACCAATACGTCGCTTGCATCTTAAGTGGTCTTTCATTTCACTAGAAATTTCACCCGTTGAACACATCGGAATACAACTTGAATACATGGATAATTATCACATAAGGGCCTCATATGTAATCAAGAAATCGTGTAACCCGCCCCTAAGTGAACTTGGACTCAACTCAACGAGCTCGGGCGTTCCCATCCATAAGTGAACTCGGAGTCAACTCAATGAGTTCGGATGCCTAGTTACATCTGTCGAACTCAGACTCAACTCAACGAGTTCGGACATTCGCATCCATAAGTGAACTCAGACTCAACTCAACGAGTTCGGATGCTCAACCATCCTAGTGACATGTCACTTTTATCCTAATCTATTCCTAAGGTTCAAACGGGCATTTTCCTCGATCACACATCTTTGCCGTCTTCCACGGAATATCTAAATCGGTACTTCGGTGATAGTTCATACTCATCAAGTAATTCACATAATTACATATTATTCAACAATAACTACAAAGCATAATATTTCATGATAATAATCAGCATCATATCATATAAACAACATTAAATTGCTTAAAATGACAATTATGTTACTACATTTACACATGAACTTACCTTGGTACCAAAATATAAAGATTTTGCAATTTAGTCCACAATCTTTTCTTTTCCTCGACCGCGACTTGAATCTCGTTTCTCTTGATCTATAATGCCAAATTAATCTTATTCAATACATACATTCATCAAAACAGCATTTAATACAAACTTTGGAAAAATTACACTTTTGCCCCTAAAATTTTGCATAATTACACTTTTGCCCCTAGGCTCGAGAATTAAACTTTATTCCTTATTATTATGTTTTATAACATGCTTATCATTTTTCCCTTCTATGGCAACATCAAATTCTTACTCTAACATATACTTGTGACTATTAGGTATTTTTGCCGATTTAGCCCTTTTACTCGTTTTCACTCAAAACCGAGTAGCACAAGTTGTCTAACATAATTTAAAACCCCATATTCTATCATAAAACATCAAAATACACAAATTTCACCTATGGGTATTTTTCCAAATATAAACCCTAGGTTGAATTATTGCTAACATAAGCTTAATCGAGCTACCGGGATTCCAAAAACGTAAAGAACATTAAAAATGGGGCTTGGAATCACTTACTGTGGAGCTTGGAAGCTTGAAACAAACCCTAACTATGGAGAACCCTTGAAATTTTGGCCTAATGAAGATGGACAAAAATTGGCTTTTAATTTTGTTTTTAATTCATTTTAATAACTAAATGACCAAAATGCCCTTACTACTAAACTTTCCAAAAATTCCTTCCATGTCCTAATTTTGTCCATGAACTTAAAATTGGTCAAATTGCTATTTAAGATCTCCTAATTAATACTTCAATGCAATTTCATAATAAAAACTTCTAGAATGCAAATTTTGCAACTTATTCGATTTAGTCCCTACTTTCAATTTAAGCACTTTAGGCATAGAATTTCATCACGAAATTTTCTCACAATCATGCAATCATATCATAATCATCAAAATAATTATAAAATAATTATTTCTATCTCGGATTTGTGGTCACAAAACCACTATTCGAATTAAGCCCTAATTCAGGATATTACAACTCTCCCCCCTTTTAAGGACTTTCGTCCTCGAAAATCTTACCGGTAAACAGGTGTGGGTATTAGTTTTTCATAGTTTCTTCAGGTTCCCATGTAGTCTCTTCTACCCCATGCCTTTTCCACAACACTTTCACAAGTGCAACACTTTTATTTCTTAGTTGTTTGACTTCTCGAGCCAAAATCTTAATCGGTTCTTCTTCATGTGTTAATGTTTGTATATATACATGTGTTAATGTCTCTTAGTGAGGTGGATTATGTTTGTTTGGGAATGGCTTGTTTAATGCAACTCTCAAGGTAGCTAATGGTTGATGAATTGAGAATGGTTGTGCTTGTGGTTTTAGGCTAAGATATGCTTAATTGAAATGGTATATATGAATGCTTTGGAAATGTGAGTTGGCACTAGATGAGTAGGTAAAATATGTTATTAAAAGTATGTTAGTTGTTGATATTGAAATGGTGCATTTTAGTCTTGATTGTGGTTGATTTGGATACCCAAATATGCTATGAATGTGTACAAATTGAACTATGTAGGTGTGTGTAATCTAGGGTGGCAAAACAGCTTGTATATAGCCTATTTTTTTCCACACGGGCAGAGACACAGGCGTATGTCTCAGCTGTGTGTGACACATGGTCAAGTACACAGCCATGTGTCCCGTGGTGTTGAAATTAAAATCAAGTCAGTATGCTCCACACGCTTCACACACGGGTATGTGTCTTGGTCGTGTGGCATAAGTCAGTATACCCTGTAGGATTGACACAGCCTAGTACACAGCCTAGTACATGAGTGAGTATGGCCATTCTTAGGGCACACGAGCTAGCCACATGGGCGTGTGTGTTGGCCATGTGACCCAAGTCAGAGAGTTACACGGGGTAGGACACAGGCTAGGACACGACCATGTGCTGCCATTTTGAATGTCCACATGGCCTGTGACATTGGCATGTCTGGTGGCCATGTGAGACACACGGCCTGGCCAAACGGGTGTGTGTTCCCTGTACTGAGAAAAATTTTCCAAGTATTCAAAATGTTTCCAAAGTTTTTGGTTTAGTCTCGAACCACTCTCAATGCATGTTTAGGGCCTCGTACGCTTGTATTAAGTAAAAATTGATTGAGATTGAATGATGAATGTATGAATTGATTAAATGTATGTGAAAAGTATGTTTAAATGTCCTGTAAGTCTAGTAAAGCTTCGTAACCCTATTCCGGCATTGAATACGGGTGAGAGGTGTTGCAATTACAGACTCCAAAATATTCCACCATTGATACGCTATATCTCTCAATAATGAAATGGCACAGTTTAAACTCTCAGATGGAGTACACGACAGCTCATCACATACCCGAATAGTGTTTTCAAGCCAAAGTTCAACTTTCTCGAGATCGTCATCAATGGTAGCTCTAAACTCCTCAGCCTCGTACTTACGAATTTTAACAACTGAAGGCTTATTTAGTCGTTGAAATTCCACAACTTGAGGGGCTACAGGAATCAGTTGAGGATTAGATAGTGGTGGAGGTTGTTGAGCAGCCGGATTTTTTTGAACATACTACGTGAACCATTCGCTCATCATTTGAAAGAAGGCTTCCTTAGCCTCTCCTCTGTGACTACTCGATACAAGTCTATAATTAGAAGGCGTTGCCTCTTGAGTGAGAGTTGGTGCAGTACTCTCAACATCATCAGCCATAGCTCATTCGGGATCCATTTACTATACGAAAGCACAATTTAAATTGTCAGGAGTCATCACACTATCACATGTTATATATGGTATGTATAGCTAGACCCTTACACACTCTATGTTAGTCCTAAAATAGACTAAACTATAGCTTTTATGCCAATAAATGTAACACCCCTCACCCGTATTCAATGCCAAAATATGGTTATAGAGCATTAACGGACTTATAAAACAATTAAAATACATTTCACAATTCATGCATTTATCATTCAATCTCAATCAATTCGTCCTTAATACGAGCCTACGAGGCCTTAAACATACATTGGGAGTGGTTCGAGACTAAATCGATAAATTTAGAAACTTTTTAAACACTTAAGAAATTTTCTCAAAAACAGGGGACACACGCCCGTGTGGCCTGGCCGTGTGTCTCACATGGCCAACAGACACACCTGTGTCATAGGCAGTGTGGACATTCAGAATGGAAACACATGGCTGTGTCCCAGCCTGTAACACCCCAAACCCGAAACCAACACCGGAGTCGAACACGAGGCGTTAACTGGCTTTAACCCCTTACAAAATTTATTTTCCAGACACTGCCCAATCTGTGTACTAGTCGTTTTTAAAAATCATATCTTGAGTTTCGTAACTTGCAAATCAGTTTCGTAATTTTTCCCAGAAACTAGACTCATGTGCCCATCTATGTATTTTTTTCTAGAATTTTTGGTCAGGCCAATTAGTACAGTTTATTAGTCAAAGTCTCCCAAGTTGCAGGGATCGACTACACTGACCTTTGCCCATTACGACTTGGATATCTCCCTGCACGGGGCTCCAATACTGATGCCGTTTGTTTCTATCAAAACTAGACTCAGAGAGGAATCTGTACATATATGGTACGACCCCTAATTATCTCTGGTTAATTTCTAATAAAATTCCAAAGTCGGAGCAGGGAATCCAGAAACCGTTCTGGCCCTGTCCCACAAAAATCTGATTATCTCTTAATATACTGCCCATATGATCTTTTCGTTACTTCCTCATGAAAGCAGACTCATCGAGCTTCGATTACATAATTTATTCATCAATTAATTCTACTCCTACTATTTTTAGTGATTTTTCAAACTCATGACACTGCTGCTGCCAGCATCTGTTACGAAAGTAACTAGGTCCATTTCATGCCTACCCTTGATCCAACTCAATCGAACATTCGTGCCATTTTCGCATGGCTTAAAGTTTACATGCCAAAATTCAAACACAACGTAATAGCTTATACATGCCAAAATGTTCTTCTAAGCCAACTAAGAAGAAAATACCAAAACTTGCTATCCGGTGTGATGACTTCGATGACGGCCCGACCCCGCAAAAATAGATGAGTCCAAGCAACCTATAATGGGTGACAAGGAAACATCGAGTGAGTTTATAACTCAGTAAGTCATAAGCAATGCACTACCATCTATCCATAACATTATCACAAGAGGAAACAAAATGGAACGAGACAATTTACTCCATCCATACCGAACCATACCATAGTTCCTCCAACCTATCGATTCAATTTCATATCAATTCATGCATTCACATTCTATATACTCATCAATAGGACATTGAAGCATTTTCATAAATCGATTTATTTTCGTTACAATCAAACGACTATACGGCCTTTCACCCATCCTACGATAAATTTTATGTACGTGACTTCAAGTATGTTTGTCACATAGGTTCGAACTTACCGAGCTCAACACCAAGTATAAGCATAGCACCTATTAGCCACGTACTCAAGACACTTACCCGATCCGCTGTCCGCGATCGACTCAATAGTGTCGCACACATAGTGTCCATAATGATTCACGAATGTATATTGAGCCTGCACACTCAGTGCTATATAATCAACTCGCACACTTAGTGCTACGTAATCAAATCGCACACTTAGTGCTACATAGTCAAACTCGCACACTTAGTGCCGCATGGTCAATTCGCACACTTAGTGCATCATATCCATTTCGCACACTTAGTGCAACATAGTCGAATCGCACCCTTAGTGCTGTACAATTTAATCCCGCGCACTTAGCGCCAATCTCATGGTCATAAATGGTCATCCCGCACGTTTAGTGCCGAGATCAACAACTCAGTACATCTTACTTCTTTTCTTTCATTCAACAATTTCATCATCACATACGTACATGCATATATATATATGTATATTTATTCATTCCAATCAGCATCAATACATACACATTATGACCATTTGAAATAATACCAACTACATGCTTAATGACTTACTTTATGTTGGGTACAATAATTCCGAGTCGGCTACTCGATGACCTTCGATTTCCCCTTGTTGGACGCCTCTCCTTTAGGTTCTTGAGCTTAAATAATACAAATAAGAGTATTCAATATTTAACCCAATAACATGAATTTATTTATCACATCCGGCAATCACACATCATTAAATTTTCAAACCAAGATGTCATTATATGACCACATATACACATATCCATATACTTAAGCTCAATAATTATAATGTAATATCATGTACCCACTTTAAGTATATTGCCGAATATACTTAATCATACATACACCTAACAAAAACAATTTCCTAAAATCTTCATATCATTTATACACTAGGCCGAATACTCTCACCAAGTTCACCTATATTCTTCAACAATTCCTTCATTGATCAAGCACATATTCGGCTAAAGAAATGGCAATTTTAGCAACCTTCGATTTAGTACTTAACTTTTACCACATATCAAATAACTCATTTCCTTACTCATGTGACCACGTATATTCGGTCATGCATACACACATAAAATCAATTTGGAGACTCTATCAATCCAACATACATTCGGCACCTTCATCCACCATTCTACCAAGCATGTAATATTCAAACACAACCAAACTCACATTCGGCCCTAGCTCATAACAAGGTAGCCGATTCTTTTTTTTTTTATAGTTCAAACACTCCTCTATCATCATTCACCTAACTTTAACATGAAACAACAAAACTCACCTTTTCTCATCCAAATAACATGAACAACAACCATTCCTTGAACACTTTCTCATGACCGATTGCTCATGTTATCAACAAGATTCAAGATTTGAACATGGGCTATTTAAAACATGCATGCATCTCAAAGACAACATCAAACATACCTTAGTCTAGCAAACCACCATAGCCGATTTTCTCAAGCTCTTCCCCCTTCCTTTCTTTCCTCTATTCGGCCAAGGATGTTCAAGAATGAACACTTTTTTTTTTTGTTTTCTTTCTTCAATTCACGGCAACAAGGGGGTGAGACCATTATTATTTTTTTTTTCCATCACCCTTCCTTTCATTATTTAATTATCATGCTTAATATTTTATTTCCCTTACCATACATCACTAATACAACATGTTGGTGACATGTTTCCACCCATAGCATGGCCAGCCACTACATATTAGGGAGGGGGAATTTGACATGCAAGTCCCCTTTTTCTTCCACATGCACTAATAGGTCCTCATGCATTGACCTATCACATTTTAAAATTTTCTCATATAAGTCCTATTGACTAAATTCACATGCAATCGACTAAATCGAAGCTTGAAATTTTCACACATTCATGATTACATATTCTAGACAATAAACATCACATTCAAACCTTTCGGTGACTCGGTTTAGCGGTCCCGAAACCACTTCCCGACTAGGGTCAATTTTGGGCTGTCACAACTCTCCCTCACTTAAGAAATTTTCGTCCTCGAAAATCTTACCAGTAGATAGGTTTGGATATCGTTCTTTCATCGAGCTCTCGGGTTCCCAGGTTGCTTCCTCGATCCCGTGTTTGAGCCACAACACCTTAACCAACGGAACCCTTTTATTTCGCAACTCTTTCACTTCACGAGCTAGGATACGAATCGGTTCTTGTTCATAGCTCAAGTTAGATTGAATTTCAACTTCTGAGGATTAATCACATGTGACGGATCGGATCTATAACGTCGAAGCATTGAAACATGGAAGACATCGTGCATCCTTTCAAGTTCAGGGGCAAAATCAATCTATATGCAACCGGCCCCACTCGTTCGGAAATTTCGTACGGCCCAATGAATCTCGGGCTCAACTTGCCTTTACGGCCAAATCTGAGTACCTTCTTCCAAGGTGACACTTTAAGAAACACTTTATCTCCCACCTGATATTCAATGTCCTTTCGCTTTAAATCCGCATACGATTTTTGACGATCTGTGGCTACCTTCAGACTCTCACGGATTACCTTTACTTTTTGTTCGGCATCTTTAATCAAATCAACTCCGAAAATTTTACTTTCACCAAGCTCGGTCCAAAACAATGGCGTACGGCATTTACGACCGTACAAAGCCTCATAAGGTGCCATCTTAATACTTGATTGAAAACTGTTGTTGTAAGCGAATTCAATCAAAGGTAAATACCGTTCCCATGAACTACTGAACTCGAGGATGCAACATCTCAACATATCCTCAAGTATCTGAATTATCCGCTCGGATTGACCATCGGTTTGGGGGTGAAAAGCGGTGCTAAAATGCAGCTTGGTACCCAAAGCTTCTTGCAATTTCTTCCAAAATCGTGAGGTGAATCTCGGATCTCTATCCGACACGATAGAAATAGGTACTCCATGTAATCTCACAATCTGAGAGACATACAATTCGGCTAGTTTATCCAATGAAAAATCCGTACGCACGGGGATAAAGTGAGCCGACTTAGTCATCCTATCAACAACAACCCAAATCGCATCCTTCTTACTTGCGGACAATGGCAGTCCGGACACAAAGTCCATTGTGACTCGGTCCCATTTCCACTCGGGTATCATGATCGGCTGAAGTAATCCTGAAGGCACTTGATGTTCTGCTTTCACCTGTTGACATATTAAACATCTCGAAACAAAGTCGGAGATGTCTCGCTTCATACCATGCCACCAAAACCGACGTTTCAAGTCGTTGTACATTTTCGTGCTCCCCGGGTGAATTGACATTCGGCTACAATGGGCTTCGTTCAGGATCATCGGAATGAGTTCCGAATTCCTTGGAACGCACAAACGACTTCTAAACCTCAAACAACCATCATCATCAATCTGAAACTCCGATTCCTTGTTCGGAACACACTCAGCTCGTTTTGCAACCAATTCATCATCGACTTTCTGAGCTTCACGAATTTGATGAGTCAATAATGGTTTGGCTTTTAATTCAGCTACTAACACATTGTCAGGTAGAACAGACAAGTGTACATTCATCGCTCGCAAAGCAAACAGTGATTTCCGGCTTAAGGCGTCCGCAACCACATTAGCCTTTCCCGGGTGGTAATCAATGACAAGCTCGTAATCTTTCAACAACTCAAGCCAACGTCTTTGTCGCAGATTCAAGTCTCGTTGAGTCATCAAATATTTGAGACTTTTGTGATCTGAAAACACATGGCACTTCTCACCAAACAAATAATGTCGCCATATTTTCAATGCAAACACAATGGCGGCTAGTTCGAGATCATGGGTCGGATAATTTCTCTCGTGTGGCTTCAATTGTCTCGACGCATAGGCCACAACTCGACCTTCTTGCATCAATACGCAACCCAACCCAAGTAGGGATGCGTCACTATAAATGACAAACTCTTTACCCGATTCGGGTTGCACCAAAATTGGAGCTTCAGTCAGATGAGTTTTCAGTTGATCGAAGCTTTTCTGACATTTCTCCGTCCATTCGAACTTAACATCCTTCTGAAGTAGCTTCGTCATTGGTGTGGCTATCATCGAGAACCTTGACAAATCGTCGTAATAACCGCGAGCCCTAAAAGCTCCGGACTTCGTAACATTCTCGGAGGCTTCCAGTTAAGTATGGCTGAAATTTGCTCGGTCAACCGAATACCCGATGCGATACCACATGACCCAAGAAGCAACCTCTTAACAGAACCACACTACTGACTTAGCATATAACTGCTTATCCGCAAATTTGCAACACTTGCTAGATGCTCAGCATGTCGGTCTCATCTCTGATGACAAGATGTCATCATAAACACAACTACGAACCGATCCAAATACGGCCTGAAGATCCGATTCATCAAATCCATAAACACCGCAGGGGCATTAGTGAGCCCGAACGGCATCACTAAGAACTCGTAGTGACCGTACCTCGTTCTGAAAGCAGTTTTGGGTACGTCCGAATCTCGAATCCGCAACTGATAATAACCCGATCTCAAATCTATCTTTGAAAACACCGATGCTCCTTTAATTGATCGAACAGATCATCAATACGCGGTAACGGATACTTATTCTTTATCGTCACTTTATTCAGTTGACGATAATCAATGCACAACCTCATGGTTCCGTCCTTCTTTTTCACGAACAATACTGGGGCACCCCAAGGTGAGAAACTCGGTCGAGTGAAACCTCTATCCGTCAATTCTTGCAACTGAGCTTTCAACTCTTTAACTCGGTTAGTGCCATACGCTACGGAGCGATCGAAATAGGCGTAGTTCCAGGTACAAGCTCAATACAAACTCTACCTCCCGAACAGGTGGCAAACCCGGTAACTCTTCAGGAAAAACATCCGGGTATTCACAGACCACCGGCACTGATTCGGGTTTCCTTTTTAACTCTTTGTCATCAAGTACATACGCGAGGTATGCTTCGCACCCTTTCCTTACATATTTCTGGGCCAACATGCTGATATTACAGCTGGCAACCCCCTTAAGTCCGCAGACTCAACTCGGATTATTTCGTTATTTGCGCACCTCAAATCGATAGTCTTGCTTTTGTAATTCGCAACCGCATCATGCGCGGTTAACCAATCCAAACCAAGAATAACATCAAACTCGTCGAACGGCAAAAGCATCAAATCGGCCAGAAAACAGGATTCTCGGATTATTAGAGGGCATCTCTTACACACTTTATCAACAAGTACGCATTGGCCCAAAGGGTTTGATACTCGAATTACGAGCTCAGTAGACTCAACAGGTAGAGTCTTACTGGTTGCTAAGGTTCGCATACATATGAATGAGTAGAACCAGGGTCAATCAATGCAATCACATTAGTATCAAAGAGAGTGAAGGTACCAGTGATGACGTCGGGGGAGGATGTCTCCTCTCGTGCGCGAATGGCATATGCTCTAGCAGGAGCACGGTTCTCGCGCGATCGGCCGTATCAGAGCCCCCTCTGACACCACCCCTGCCTCCAAAAATTCTCGTGGTCTACCTCTAGATGTCACTCCACAGGTCTTGCACCTTGAATCTTATTCTTCTCATCCAGCTCCGTGCATCTCTAATGAGGTGGTCCTCGACCGCACCGTAACAGGCCCTGCATAGACTGCCCAACATCCCTAGTGTCGTCTCCACATGGGGACATCAGGTTTCGTGACGATTATTGCCACACTAGCTACCGAAGTAGCTCGGAGCCCATCGATGGTCTGCCTGATGGAAATCCTGCATCCCTCGACTATTAATGCTCCGTC
>NC_053432.1:26703409-26791646 GCF_007990345.1 Gossypium hirsutum | reverse complement strand
CACAATGTGACGGATCGGATCTATAACGTCGAAGCATTGACATGGAAGACACGTGCATCCTTCAGTTCAGGGGCAAAATCAATCTATATGCAACCGGCCCCACTCGTTCGGAAATTTCGTACGGCCCAATGAATCTCGGGCTCAACTTGCCTTTACGGCCAAATCTGAGTACCTTTCCAAGGTGACACTTTAAAAACACTTTATCTCCCACCTGATATTCAATGTCCTTTCGCTTTAAATCCGATACGATTTTTGACGATCTGTGGCTACCTTCAGACTCTCACGGATACCTTACTTTTTGTTCGGCATCTTTAATCAAATCAACTCCGAAATTTTACTTTCACCAAGCTCGGTCCAAAACAATGGCGTACGGCATTTACGACCGTACAAAGCCTCATAAGGTGCCATCTTAATACTTGATTGAAAACTGTTGTTGTAAGCGAATTCAATCAAAGGTAAATACCGTTCCCATGAACTACTGAACTCGAGGATGCAACATCTCAACATATCCTCAAGTATCTGAATTATCCGCTCGGATTGACCATCGGTTTGGGGGTGAAAAGCGGTGCTAAAATGCAGCTTGGTACCCAAAGCTTCTTGCAATTTCTTCCAAAATCGTGAGGTGAATCTCGGATCTCTATCCGACACGATAGAAATAGGTACTCCATGTAATCTCACAATCTGAGAGACATACAATTCGGCTAGTTTATCCAATGAAAAATCCGTACGCACGGGGATAAAGTGAGCCGACTTAGTCATCCTATCAACAACAACCCAAATCGCATCCTTCTTACTTGCGGACAATGGCAGTCCGGACACAAAGTCCATTGTGACTCGGTCCCATTTCCACTCGGGTATCATGATCGGCTGAAGTAATCCTGAAGGCACTTGATGTTCTGCTTTCACCTGTTGACATATTAAACATCTCGAAACAAAGTCGGAGATGTCTCGCTTCATACCATGCCACCAAAACCGACGTTTCAAGTCGTTGTACATTTTCGTGCTCCCCGGGTGAATTGACATTCGGCTACAATGGGCTTCGTTCAGGATCATCGGAATGAGTTCCGAATTCCTTGGAACGCACAAACGACTTCTAAACCTCAAACAACCATCATCATCAATCTGAAACTCCGATTCCTTGTTCGGAACACACTCAGCTCGTTTTGCAACCAATTCATCATCGACTTTCTGAGCTTCACGAATTTGATGAGTCAATAATGGTTTGGCTTTTAATTCAGCTACTAACACATTGTCAGGTAGAACAGACAAGTGTACATTCATCGCTCGCAAAGCAAACAGTGATTTCCGGCTTAAGGCGTCCGCAACCACATTAGCCTTTCCCGGGTGGTAATCAATGACAAGCTCGTAATCTTTCAACAACTCAAGCCAACGTCTTTGTCGCAGATTCAAGTCTCGTTGAGTCATCAAATATTTGAGACTTTTGTGATCTGAAAACACATGGCACTTCTCACCAAACAAATAATGTCGCCATATTTTCAATGCAAACACAATGGCGGCTAGTTCGAGATCATGGGTCGGATAATTTCTCTCGTGTGGCTTCAATTGTCTCGACGCATAGGCCACAACTCGACCTTCTTGCATCAATACGCAACCCAACCCAAGTAGGGATGCGTCACTATAAATGACAAACTCTTTACCCGATTCGGGTTGCACCAAAATTGGAGCTTCAGTCAGATGAGTTTTCAGTTGATCGAAGCTTTTCTGACATTTCTCCGTCCATTCGAACTTAACATCCTTCTGAAGTAGCTTCGTCATTGGTGTGGCTATCATCGAGAAACCTTTGACAAATCGTCGGTAATAACCGGCGAGCCCTAGAAAGCTCCGGACTTCGGTAACATTTCTCGGAGGCTTCCAGTTAAGTATGGCTGAAATTTTGCTCGGGTCAACTCGAATACCCGATGCGGATACCACATGACCCAAGAAGCTAACCTCTCTTAACCAGAACTCACACTTACTGAACTTAGCATATAACTGCTTATCCCGCAAAATTTGCAACACTTGCCTCAGATGCTCAGCATGTTCGGTCTCATCTCTTGAATAGACCAAGATGTCATCAATAAACACAACTACGAACCGATCCAAATACGGCCTGAAGATCCGATTCATCAAATCCATAAACACCGCAGGGGCATTAGTGAGCCCGAACGGCATCACTAAGAACTCGTAGTGACCGTACCTCGTTCTGAAAGCAGTTTTGGGTACGTCCGAATCTCGAATCCGCAACTGATAATAACCCGATCTCAAATCTATCTTTGAAAACACCGATGCTCCCTTTAATTGATCGAACAGATCATCAATACGCGGTAACGGATACTTATTCTTTATCGTCACTTTATTCAGTTGACGATAATCAATGCACAACCTCATGGTTCCGTCCTTCTTTTTCACGAACAATACTGGGGCACCCCAAGGTGAGAAACTCGGTCGAGTGAAACCTCTATCCGTCAATTCTTGCAACTGAGCTTTCAACTCTTTTAACTCGGTTAGTGCCATACGCTACGGAGCGATCGAAATAGGCGTAGTTCCAGGTACAAGCTCAATACCAAACTCTACCTCCCGAACAGGTGGCAAACCCGGTAACTCTTCAGGAAAAACATCCGGGTATTCACAGACCACCGGCACTGATTCGGGTTTCCTTTTTAACTCTTTGTCATCAAGTACATACGCGAGGTATGCTTCGCACCCTTTCCTTACATATTTCTGGGCCAACATTGCTGATATTACAGCTGGCAACCCCCTTAAGTCCGCAGACTCAACTCGGATTATTTCGTTATTTGCGCACCTCAAATCGATAGTCTTGCTTTTGTAATTCGCAACCGCATCATGCGCGGTTAACCAATCCAAACCAAGAATAACATCAAACTCGTCGAACGGCAAAAGCATCAAATCGGCCAGAAAACAGGATTCTCGGATTATTAGAGGGCATCTCTTACACACTTTATCAACAAGTACGCATTGGCCCAAAGGGTTTGATACTCGAATTACGAGCTCAGTAGACTCAACAGGTAGAGTCTTACTGGTTGCTAAGGTTTCGCATACATATGAATGAGTAGAACCAGGGTCAATCAATGCAATCACATTAGTATCAAAGAGAGTGAAGGTACCAGTGATGACGTCGGGGGAGGATGTCTCCTCTCGTGCGCGAATGGCATATGCTCTAGCAGGAGCACGGTTCTCGGCGCGATCGGCCGTATCAGAAGCCCCCTCTGACTACCACCCTGCCTCCAAAAATTCTCGGTGGTCTACCTCTAGATGTCACTCCACTAGGTCTTGCACCTTGAATCTTATTCTTCTCATCCAGCTCCGTGCAATCTCTAATGAGGTGGTCCTTCGAACCGCATCCGTAACAGGCCCTGCTAGTAGACTTGCCCCAACATTCACCTAGGTGTCGTCTTCCACATTGGGGACATTCAGGTTTCTCGTGACGATTATTGCCCACACTAGCTACCGAAGTAGCTCGGGAGCCCATCGATGGTCTTGCCCTGATGGAAATTCCTGCAGTCGCCCTCGACTTATTAATGTCCTCCTGAACTTCTTTACAGCTGAGAACGGAGCTTTACCCGTCGATCTTTTACGATAATCTCTAGCTTCAAATTCAGCCTTCCTCTTCTCCTTTCCAAGTTCTTCCGCCTTGCAGGCTCGTTCGACTAGTGTTACGAATTCTTTTATTTCCAAAATACCCATTAGTAGCTTTAAATCTTCATTCAATCCTTCCTCAAATCTTTTGCACATAGCAACCTCATCAGCTACACACTCCCGGGCATACCTACTAAGTCTTACGAATTCATGTTCGTATTCAGATACAGTCATACGGCCTTGCTTGAGTTCCAAGAACTCCTTACGCTTCTGGTCAATGAACCGTTGGCTAATAAATTTCTTCCGGAATTCCGTTTGAAAGAAGTCCCAAGTTACTTGCTCGTTCGGGACTATGGAAATCAAGGTCCTCCACCAATAGTAGGCTGAGTCTCGCAACAAAGATACGGCACATTTTAGACATTCATCGGGTGTGCATGACAATTCATCGAACACCCGAATGGTATTATCAAGCCAGAACTCGGCCCTTTCGGCATCATCAGTTACTATGGCCTTGAACTCCTCGGCCCCACGCTTCCTAATCAAGTCTACAGGTGGCTTACTCAGCCTCACAGGATCAGCGACTGATGGCATTACAGGCTCTTGGGGTGGATTATTCAAATTTGGGAATTGTTGGACAGCCGGGTTGGTTCGGGCATATTGCGCGACCCACTCATTCATCATGGTAAAGAAGGCTTGTTTAGCCCCTCACCTTGATTATTCGCAGATGACTGAGGTTCAACAGGCGGCGTCCCTTGTGCAGGAGCAGCCGCTACGCTCTCAATGTCATCCGCTAGGGTTCTTTCTTCACCGGGATCCATTTACTAATCAAAACAAAAACATTTCAACCGTCAGAAGTCATCACCCTTTTAAACATTAACATTATGGCATGTATAGCTAGACTCATACGTGCTATGGTAGTCCTAGAACCGACTAAACCATAGCTCTGATACCAATAAAATGTAACACCCCGAACCCGAAACCGACACCGGAGTCGAACACGAGGCGTTAACTGGCTTTAACCCCTTACAAAATTTATTTTCCAGACACTGCCCAATCTGTGTACTAGTCGTTTTTAAAAATCATATCTTGAGTTTCGTAACTCGAAAATCAGTTTCATAATTTTTCCCAGAAACTAGACTCATGTGCGCATCTATGTATTTTTTTCTAGAATTTTTGGTCGGGCCAATTAGTACAGTTTATTAGTCAAAGTCTCCCAAGTTGCAGGGATCGACTACACTGACCTTTGCCCATTACGACTTGGATATCTCCCTGCACGGGGCTCCAATACTGATGCCGTTTGTTTCTATCAAAACTAGACTCAGAGAGGAATCTGTACATATATGGTACGACCCCTAATTATCTCTGGTTAATTTTTAATGAAATTCCAAAGTCGGAGCAGGGAATCCAGAAACCGTTCTGGCCCTGTCCCACAAAAATCTGATTATCTCTTAATATACTGCCCATATGATCTTTTCGTTACTTCCTCATGAAAGCAGACTCATCGAGATTCGATTACATAATTTATTCATCAATTAATTCTACTCCTACTATTTTTAGTGATTTTTCAAACTCATGACACTGCTGCTGCCAGCATCTGTTACGAAAGTAACTAGGTCCATTTCATGCCTACCCTTGATCCAACTCAATCGAACATTCGTGCCATTTTCGCATGGCTTAAAGTTTACATGCCAAAATTCAAACACAACGTAATAGCTTATACATGCCAAAATGTTCTTCTAAGCCAACTAAGAAGAAAATACCAAAACTTGCTATCCGGTGTGATGACTTCGATGACGGCCCGACCCCGCAAAATAGATGAGTCCAAGCAACCTATAATGGGTGACAAGGAAACATCGAGTGAGTTTATAACTCAGTAAGTCATAAGCAATGCACTACCATCTATCCATAACATTATCACAAGAGGAAACAAAATGGAACGAGACAATTTACTCCATCCATACCGAACCATACCATAGTTCCTCCAACCTATCGATTCAATTTCATATCAATTCATGCATTCACATTCTATATACTCATCAATAGGACATTGAAGCATTTTCATAAATCGATTTATTTTCGTTACAATCAAACGACTATACGGCCTTTCACCCATCCTACAATAAATTTTATGTACGTGACTTCAAGTATGTTTGTCACATAGGTTCGAACTTACCGAGCTCAACACCAAGTATAAGCATAGCACCTATTAGCCACGTACTCAAGACACTTACCCGATCCGCTGTCCGCGATCGACTCAATAGTGTCGCACACATAGTGTCCATAATGATTCACGAATGTATATTGAGCCTGCACACTCAGTGCTATATAATCAACTCGCACACTTAGTGCTACGTAATCAAATCGCACACTTAGTGCTACATAGTCAAACTCGCACACTTAGTGCCGCATGGTCAATTCGCACACTTAGTGCATCATATTCATTTCGCACACTTAGTGCAACATAGTCGAATCGAACCCTTAGTGCTGTACAATTTAATCCCGCGCACTTAGCGCCAATCTCATGGTCATAAATGGTCATCCCGCACGTTTAGTGCCGAGATCAACAACTCAGTACATCTTACTTCTTTTCTTTTATTCAACAATTTCATCATCACATACGTACATGCATATATATATATATGTATATTTATTCATTCCAATCAGCATCAATACATACACATTATGACCATTTGAAATAATACCAACTACATGCTTAATGACTTACTTTATGTTGGGTAAAATAATTCCGAGTCGGCTACTCGATGACCTTCGATTTCCCCTTGTTGGACGCCTCTCCTTTAGGTTCTTGAGCTTAAATAATACAAATAAGAGTATTCAATATTTAACCCAATAACATGAATTTATTTATCACATCCGGCAATCACACATCATTAAATTTTCAAACCAAGATGTCATTATATGACCACATATACACATATCCATATACTTAAGCTCAATAATTATAATGTAATATCATGTACCCACTTTAAGTATATTGCCGAATATACTTAATCATACATACACCTAACCAAAACAATTTCCTAAAATCTTCATATCATTTATACACTAGGCCGAATACTCTCACCAAGTTCACCTATATTCTTCAACAATTCCTTCATTGATCAAGCACATATTCGGCTAAAGAAATGGCAATTTTAGCAACCTTCGATTTAGTACTTAACTTTTACCACATATCAAATAACTCATTTCCTTACTCATGTGACCACGTATATTCGGTCATGCATACACACATAAAATCAATTTGGAGACTTTATCAATCCAACATACATTCGGCACCTTCATCCACCATTCTACCAAGCATGTAATATTCAAACACAACCAAACTCACATTCGGCCCTAGCTCATAACAAGGTAGCCGATTCTTTTTTTTTTATAGTTCAAACACTCCTCTATCATCATTCACCTAACTTTAACATGAAACAACAAAACTCACCATTTCTCATCCAAATAACATGAACAACAACCATTCCTTGAACACTTTCTCATGACCGATTGCTCATGTTATCAACAAGATTCAAGATTTGAACATGGGCTATTTAAAACATGCATGCATCTCAAAGACAACATCAAACATACCTTAGTCTAGCAAACCACCATAGCCGATTTTCTCAAGCTCTTCCCCCTTCCTTTCTTTCCTCTATTCGGCCAAGGATGTTCAAGAATGAACACTTTTTTTTTTGTTTTCTTTCTTCAATTCACGGCAACAAGGGGGTGAGACCATTATTTTTTTTTCCATCACCCTTCCTTTCATTATTTAATTATCATGCTTAATATTTTATTTCCCTTACCATACATCACTAATACAACATGTTGGTGACATGTTTCCACCCATAGCATGGCCGGCCACTACATATTAGGGAGGGGGAATTTGACATGCAAGTCCCCTTTTTCTTCCACATGCACTAATAGGTCCTCATGCATTGACCTATCACATTTTAAAATTTTCTCATATAAGTCCTATTGACTAAATTCACATGCAATCGACTAAATCGAAGCTTGAAATTTTCACACATTCATGATTACATATTCTAGACAATAAACATCACATTCAAACCTTTCGGTGACACGGTTTAGCGGTCCCGAAACCACTTCCCGACTAGGGTCAATTTTGGGCTGTCACACAGCCCATCTCCGACCCCATGTAACTCTCTGACTTGGGTTACACGGCCAACACATATGCCCGTGTGCCCTAAAAATGGCCATACACACCCGTGTGCTAGGCCCTGCAAAACCTGTAGGGTATACTGACTTATGCTACACGGCTAAAGCACATGTCTGTGTGTGAGGCCGTGAGGAGCATACTGGCTTGATTTTAATTTCAACACCAGGGAACACTAAGCCGTATAACATAACCGTATGTCATACATGATCGAGACATAGGCCCGTGTCTCTGCCCGTGTGGACAAAAATAGGTTATTTACTAAGCCATTTTTCTACCCAAACTTGTATGTACCTACACCACATCAAATATTACCAACACATAGCATATCTAATCATCTAAACCAACCAATTCAAATATAAATCCTACACATTCCATACTTCCATTTTACATAAACATAAATAACCAAAACATACCATACCAATTGTACAAAACTTTACTTCCTTAAATCTTCAAAAATGGCTAAACTCAAATATGCAATATGAAGCCTAAATTCATAAGCATACCATTAACTTTAACTCAACCATTTGACACTCATAATACCTATAGCCATCAAACATCACACAACCATCATATAATTCATATCACAAAGCATAAACACATATATCAATACATGATTCAACCATACCAAAATAACCCCAAATAAGCCATCACTTATGGCTATTTATACAAACCAAAACATATAAATTTACAAGCCAATTCAAATGGGCAAAATCATTACAACAACATAACCAACATGGCCAAATTCCTATACATGCCATATACTCAAACATAAGCTTAAAAGTACCAAATCGATTGTACGATAGTGTGACAAAATCTCCGACGATCCCCGAATCTGAACTAGCTTTGTAATCACTATAAAACATAGGAAAATGAACAAAGTAAGCTATAAAGTTTAGTAAGCTCGTATGTAATTATGAAATAAACTTAACCATTCATTAACATTTCCAAAATAGAAAACATAATTGGCATTAAAACATCAATCACTAAGTTAACATAAGATTTAACCACATGATTTAATCATAAGTTCTCAACTTCTTTTAACCTGTTACTCGAATAGTTTCCATACATACCTGTACCGATACAGATATATTTCTCTTCAATATACCCGTTGAACCATTCGGAATAGAAGTCGGATACTCAGGAGTCTCGCACACTAAGTGAAAATATCATGGCCTGAAGCCAACTCAATAAATCTCGCACCTGAAGTGCTAACATCATGGCCCAAAGCAAAATCAATATATCTCGCACCCGAAGTGCTAATATCATGGCCCGAAGCCAAATCATTAAAGTTCCTTAATGACATGTCACCAGTATCCTAATCTATTCCTATGGTTCAATCAGGATTTCGAATGCCGAATTACTGTCAAGTCATTGTCGAACTTATCCGAAATCTTGTATTCACAACTTATACAATATCAAAACATTTAAAATACATCTATAATGAAATTATTCACATACGAACTTACCTTAGATGTGAAAACGATGAAATAGGTCGATTAGTCAATAACTTTAGTTTACCCCCGATCTAGATCTGAATTTCGCTTTTCTTGATCTAAATATATTCAGAATTAACTTATTTAATAATCTCTCTATTCAATTTAATCTAAAACACACATTTAAGCACATTTACACTTTTACCCCTAAAATTTCACAACTTTTATAATTTAATCCCTAGGCTCGTAAAACACAAGTCATTCAATTTCATCACAACCCAAGCCTAGCCGAATTACTATTATATCCCTGGAAACCCATATTTTTCATTTATTTCACATTTTAACTACTAAATTTTCACATTTCACAATTTAATCCTTAATTTGCATTTTCACTAAAAATCAGATTATAAAACTTGTATAAATCACAATAAACATTCATAATCTATCATCAAACATCAAAAAACACATGTATTCATCAATGGCATCATTCAAAATCTTTAACAGTTATGCAAAATAGTCTCTGGGCTAGCTAGACCTAGTTGCAACGATCTCAAAAACGTAGAAATCATTAAAAATGAGACAAAAAGGGACTTACAATTGAACTTGCAAATGACCGAAAGATTCAAGCCCTAAAATGAATTTTCTTCATGCTTCATTCGGCTAAGGAAGATGAATGAAAACAAAATTTTATGTTTTGTTTTAATTATTCATCACTTATTTGTTAATTTACCTAATTACACTTTTAATATAAATCAAATTTCAACAATACCAATCATCATACAAGTCCGCTAACATACTAATGGGTTATTTACCACTTAAGGACCTTCACTTTAATAATCCATAGCTATTGGACACATTTAACTAATAGCACACAAGTTGTACACTTTATGGGATTTGGTCTTTTTTATCGAATTAAGCATTCAAATGATAAAATTTCTAAACAAAACTTTCACACAATCATATTTGCATGCCGTAAACTTTAAAATAATAATAAAATAAATAGTTTGACTTCAAATTTGTGGACCCAAAACCATTGTTTCGATTTGACCAAAAATGGGCTGTTACAGTTTCGTTCATAGTATATGCAGGATCACAACCGATCATATAACAGGACGCTCACAAAGAGCTACGATAGTCCGCAACACATGCAAGATCACTACCAATTAGGATACTCAAAGGAACCACATAATGGGAAGCTCGAGAGGGCTTATAACAGGATACTAGTAGGAGCTGTGGTGTGTCCGCAACACATGCAGGACCACAACCAATCAGGAAATCCTATATCCATTGATTTCCATTATTCAAACGGGATTTAATATTTATCGAGCTTTGTTGAATATGTAACCAATTTCATATATTTGGCTTTTATACAATTCACATACACAACATTTAATTCAAACATATAAATATACACAATGTAGTTACACAAACTTACCTCGACAAATGTGTACGTAAAATTTACTAATTCGACATTTTCTCTTTTCCTCGTTCTAACTCTGAATTTGGTCTATACAAATCTATATGAATGAATTTAACATTAATTCATGTTCATTTCAATTCAATACACATCTTAGGAAAAATTACCATTTTGCCCCTAAACTTTTAATTAATGACGATTTCGTCCCTAGGCTCGAAAAATGAAATCCATGCAATTTGATTCTTATTTCAAGCCTAGCTGATTTTTACATGTAAAATTTACAGCCCATGTATTTCATAAAATTCAAAATTTCCCATGAATTTTACATCTTTTCAATTTAGTCCCTAAATCATAATTTCATCAAAATCCCATTTACAAAATTTGTTTTTCTACTAACAACAGTTCATTTTCTACCATAAAACTTCATAGTTCATCGATGTTCATCCATGGAAAAACCCTAGAACCTTGATAACTTTGCAAATTAATCCCCGAGATAGCTAGACTAATCTATTACGATCTGGGAAATATAAAAATCATTAAAAATGGGCAAGAATACTTACCTAATCAAGCAAAATAAGTTGGCTTGAGCTTAGGTTTCCATGGCTAGGGTTTCCATGCTTTAATTTGGAAAAGATGATATAAATGATGATATTTTTATTTTTTTAACATTTATCATCTTTTATTATTTTACTTTCCAATTTCATCATTTTCTTTATTTTATTTTCCATGGATGAATCATTATCCTTAACCACTAAGAATTTTTAATGGTCTATTTGCCATATAAGGACATCAAATTTTGAATTCCACAGCTATTTAATCCTTTTAGCTATTAGAACTCAATTTTTGCACTTTGTGCAATTTGGTCCTTTGTCAAATTAAACATGTAACCGGTAAAATTTCTTTAAGAAATTTTTATACGACATTACTATCATTCTGTAGACCATAAAATAATATAAAAATAAATTTTCTTCCAAAATCAGATTTGTGGTCCCGAAAACACTGTTCCGATTTTGCCAAAAACGGGCTGTTACAATTCCATCATATACATTTCGAATACCATTTAAACTTCCATCAATTAAGCTCCATAAAGGCTATAATATCAACAATCATAAGGTCACATACTTATATCAACAGAACAACTGTTCTATCCTCAAAAAGAGACCATAATTACAAGTCAACTCAAATGGCTATATCATTAACCAAAACACCTATACATGTGTATATTTAACCAATTATCACTTAACTTGTTTTCATACTAAAACATAACATAATTGATACATAACAACCATACCAATTTTGTTCATTTCAACACATACACCAGTTTAACCAATTTAACCATAACCAATAAGCTATCATTAGTACCTTAAGTATCTTAAATCTAAGAAAACATTTTATGCCATAATCATCAACCAAAATGATTTGTAAATACCAAACTCATCAAATAAACATTAAACATTAAACATAGTCCACCTATACATGCCATTATAACTGCGACCAAAGCAATAAAATCTACCGATAAAATCGATGGATAATGTGATGAATCTTCGACTAGCTTCCAACCCGATCGAGCTTTTGATAAGTTGTAAAGTAAGAGAAAGATAATCACGTAAGCAATGAATGCTTAGTAAGCTCGTATAAAATTTAAACATAACATTTCATTTCATTAATAAACTTTATAGATTAAATATAAACTTATAACAATGCCTCAAGATTTATCGAACCATAATCATCAACTCATAATGGAATAAGTCTTATCAACACTAAATATACTTATCATTCCTAGCATAGTAGTATTTCATAAGACTTTTATCTCTTCCATTACTTACTTTTCATTGCATTTACTTACTTTAGCTTAAATAACAACATCAATTCATTAATTAACAATATGCTCATGAAATATGTACATTCATCCATAACATATGTACACTTCTCACATACAAGTACATCTTTCAACTCATCATTCCCTTTTATTTCATCATATTTCATTTTAACTATGCACTTACCATTTTCATTACCTTTTCATACCCATTTCATATGCATAACAACAAGATATAAGTATAACATCAACCATGACTGCGAACTAGTGCATTTAACATAGCTCTTCTAAAATCAACTACATGATAAACCATTTAATAAGAAATTACATACTTTAATTTATACCGTCTTTACATGTACATAAGCAAATTACCAATTGAACACTTACTAATTCAATGTGTTTCATTAAGACTAAGCATGTTATAATCCAATCATATGCTTGGCACAAGCGTAAGCATCAACCACAACTCATGTTAGAGCATCAACGCATAAATCACTTGAAATAACATAAGGTAATCATATACATGAACAACATCATTTGAAATCTTCAAGTTCATAAGTGTAACATACTTTCATTGAACGTTACCTTTTCATAAATTCATTACATAATTCATTTGAATACTTATCATTCCTTTCCTACTCACACAAGTCTTTGGTCGGAATGTAAGCTACACGATGCTGCTCACACAAGCTATCGAGTATCCACAACTAATGCTAGACCTCAACTATCAGTAGGACATTCAAGACCAGCACCCAAAACACAGTAACTTGGGTCTACTCACATAAGATATCGATCAGAACGTAGCTACACGATGCTGCTCATACAAGCTGTCAAGTATCCGCAACTAATGCTGGAACTCAGTCACCGGTAGGACATTCTGTAACACCCCTTACTCGTATCCATTGCCGGAACAGGGTACGAGGTATTAACAAATTATAGCATATACTATTAAATAAAACCCAAACAATAATATGGCGTGCAATTTGATCATGAATCATTATAACATATGCCATTAACAATGCAAACCAATTTCAAAGACTTCGTACAAAATGATTAGTTTGATACTATAATTAATATTTTAAAACTAGACAATTATGACACGTAATAAAATAACTAAGTCTACTATACATGCCATATTTCAAAATGTTGAGTTAAAATACCAAAAGTATTGATAATGCGGGCGGATCTTCAACGATCTCTAACTCCTGTGCTAGCTGGATGACACTATAAGACAAAAGAGAGAAAGGAAAGTAAGCTTATAGCTTAGTAAGTAAGTATATAAATAACAAATAAGAAATCTAATATGTTTACAATATAACTCAATTATATCATATTTTTAATTTTACTATTTACTCCGATTTGATCAAGCTGTCCCTCCTGCATCATGATCACTAAATAAATCATAACTCGAGTTACGGAACTCAAAATTCAAATCCGTAAAATTTTCCTGAATCTAGACTCATAAAAATTCTTACTAATTATTTTATAGAATTTTTGGTTCAGCCAATTAGTACATTTTATTAGTTAAAGTTTCCCCTGTTACACAGCTCAACTGATCTGACCTCTATTCACTACGAATTTAATTTCTCTCAGTACACAATTCAAATAACCATGAAACATGTTTCATTTAAAACTACACTCAATAAGTAATTTAGGCATATAAATTATATTTCTTAATTTGTTTTGTAAAATTTTTAATGAGTTTTCAAAATTGGAACAGGGGATCACATAGTCAGCCTGAGCAAGTCACACACAATTGTAAATATCTCAAAATATAGAATTCCTTTGCTTTCTCTGTTTCTTTTATATGAAAATAGACTCATTAAGATTTAATTTCACATCTTATTCAACCTCTAATTAAATTTCTTATATTTTTGGTGATTTTTCAAAATCACATCACTACTACTGTCCAAAACAGTTTTAATGCTAATTTCAGTCTTTCACACATTCTTTGTACTAACCTCATTTTAACTTAAATATATATCACAAATCATTTTCACCACATTTCATACATCACGAGTATAGGCCCATGATTACAATGTAACCACAAAGCCATCCCGTTGAACAATTCGGATTAATCCTCGATACTTGATGGTTTCAGCACACAACCCCACCATCATATTTCATTTAATTCGGCTCTCTTGTACACATGGTGAACACTTAGTACCACTCATGCGACCTAGCCAATTTGTCTCGTAGCTCTCTTGTCTACATGGTGTCCTTCACTTGGAATCACGCATGCGACCTAGCTACATTTATCTCTCCCGTAGCTCTCTTGTCTACATGGGATACATCCTGTATCACACATGTGACCTAGCTACTACGTAGTATCTCATAGCTTTCTTGTACATATGATGTGCACTCAGCACCATACATGTGACCTAGCTGCGCTCCATCTATTTTATTCGATCTTTCCAAATGTTCAACCGGGACTTCTCTCTCTATTACTTATTTCCATTCTTCCAATCGTCTATTTATACTTCAACATCAGCTAGTATATATATAATAGGCTGAAATATAAAAATGTAAATGAAATTAATATATTATTTACATACAAACTTACCTCGGTGCAAAATATGGAAATTTTGCAATTTAGTCCAAAACTTTTTCCTTCCCCCGTTCGAGGTCGATTCCACGCCTTTCTTGATCTATAACAACATATTTAGCTCATTTAACACTCGAACTATTTATTTTAATCCAAAAATCACATTATACAAAAATTACATTTTTGCCCCCTAACTTTTACAAAATTACGATTTTTCCCCAAGGCTCGGAAATTTAATTTCAGCCCTTATTCTTATGTTTAACGACCTGCTGATCATTTTTCTCTTCTATGGCAACATCAAATTCTCACTCTAACACATAGTTATGAACAATAGGTATTTTTATCGATTATGTCGTTTTGCTCGTTTTCGCTAAAAATCGCTTAGAAAAGATCGTTCTCCTAACTTCAAACATTCATATTCTACCATCAAACAACAAAATACATGCCTATCATTCATGGGTAAATTTTTAAACATAAACCCTAACTCGAAATAATGGTAGAAATAGGTAAACCGAGTTACGAGGATTTCAAAAATGTGAAGAACATTAAAAATGGGGCTTGAAATCACTTACTATGAAGCTTGAAAGTTGAAGAAACCCTAGCTATGGAGGAGAGAAGATTTCGGCAGCAACTAGTGAAGATGATGACCAATTTTGTGTTCTATTTCCCATTTTATTTCATTTAATATACAAATGACCAAAATGCCCTTACTACTAAACTTTTAAAAAAATTCCCTCCATGTCCAACTTTTGTCCATAACTTAGGAATTGGTCAAATTGCTATTTAAGACCTCCTAGTTAATATCTCAAATCAATTTCATACTAAAAACTTCTAAAACACGAGTTTTGCAATTTATTCGGTTTAGTCCCTAATCTCAACTTAAGCGCTCAATGCATAGAATTTCATCACGAAATTTTCACGAAATCATGAAATCATATCATAAACCCCAAAATAATTATAAAACAATTATTTCTATCTCGGATTTGTGGTCACAAAACCACTATTCCGATTAGGCCCTAATTCGGGTTGTCACAATTCTCCCCCCTTTAGAGATTTTCGTCCCCGAAAATCTTACCAGTAAAGAGGTTCGGGTACTGTTTCCTCATAGCTTCCTCAGGTTCCCACGTAGCTTCTTCTATCCCATGTCTGTGCCACAATACTTTCACTAAGGCTATACTTTTATTTCTTAACTGTTTAATTTCTCGAGCCAAAATCTTTATTGGTTCTTCCTCATAGGTCATATCCGGTCGAATCTCAATTTCTGTTGGAGAAATCACATGTGAAGGATCAGAACAATAATGTCACAACATTGATACATGAAACACGTTATGAATTCTTTCTAACTCTGCCGGTAAGGCCAACAGATATGCCACTGGTCCAATCCTCTCAATAATCTCATACGGCCTAATAAAACGCGGACTCAACTTGCCTTTTCGACTAAATCTCAGAATCTTTTTCCATGGTGACACCTTCAAGAACACTTTATCACCCACCTGAAATTGAATCCCTTTTCTTTTTAAATCTGCATATGACTTTTGTCGATCTGAAGCAGCTTTCAAGCAATCCCGAATTACTTTTACTTTCTCTTCGGTTTCTTTAACTAGATCAACTCCGTGAATCTGTTTCTCACTAAGTTCGGTCCAATATAAAGGAGTCTGACACTTGCGACCATACAAGGCTTCGTACGGTGCCATTTGTATACTTGACTGATAATTGTTATTGTAGGCAAATTCAATCAAATTTAGATATTTCTCCCAACTACCTCCAAATTCTAAAACACAGCATCTAAGCATATCCTCGAGTACCTGGATTACTCTTTCCGACTGACCATCTATTTGTGGATGAAATGCGGTACTAAAGTTCAATTTTGTACCCAAAGCTTCTTGTAACTTTTTCCAAAATCTCGAGGTAAACCTCGGATCTCTATCTGATATTATAGACATAGGTACTCCGTGCAACCTCACAATTTCAGCAATATATAATTCAGTTAATTTATCAAGTGAGTAATCGGTACGTACTGGTATAAAGTGGCTGACTTTGTTAACCTATCAACCACTACCCAGACAGCATCCTTCTTTTTAGGAGTCAAAGGCAAACTAGTTACAAAATCCATCGTAATCTTATCCCATTTCCACTGAGGCACCATTACCAGTTGGAGTAGTCCTGAAGGCACTTGATGTTCAGCTTTTACTTGTTGACAGATCAAACACTTGGTTACAAATTCAGAAATGTCCCTTTTCATACCTGGCCACCAATAAACTTCTTTAGATCATTATACATTTTTGTGCTACCAGGGTGAACTGACAAACAGCCACTGTGCGCCTCATGTAATATTTTCTGAATCAATTCATCATTTTTCGGTACACATATCCTATCTCAAAACATCAAACAGTCATCCAACTCAAAAATCTGAGTCGTAACCTGATTCGCATTGAGTTCTCTTGGTTCGCAACTCACTATCCTTCTTTTGAGCATCACAAATCAGCTGAAGAAATAATGGTTTAGCCCTCATTTCTGCTAAGATTGACCCATCATCAGACAATTCTAACCCGTATTCATGGCTCTCAAAGTAAAAAGAGATTTCTTGCTCAAGGCGTCAGCAACTACATTTGTTTTTCCCGGATGATAATCAATCACTAGCTCATAATCCTTTAATAATTCAAGCCATCTCCGCTGTCGCAGATTCAAATCCTTTTGATTCATCAAATACTTCAAACTTTTGTGATCAGTAAAAATTCAGCATTTTTCGCCATACAAATAATGTCGCCAAATCTTCAAGGCAAAGACAATAGTGACCAATTCCAAATCATGTGTAGGATAGTTCTTCTCATGCGGTTTTAACTGTCTCGAAGCATAAGCTACCACTTTACCCTCTTGCATCAACACACATCCAAGGCCTGTAAATGATGCATCACTATAAATTACGAACTCCTTCCCTGGCTCGGGCTGTACTAAAATTGGTGCTTCAGTCAATCGTGCTTTCAACTTTTCAAAACTCTGCTGACATTTATCAGTCCATTCAAACTTAACATTCTTTTGCAACAACTTAGTCATAGGAGAGGCAATCATCGAAAATCCCTCAACAAAACGTCTATAATACCCGGCCAAGCCTAAAAAGCTTTTAACCTCGGATACATTCTTTGGCGATTTCCAATCAACGATCGCGGAAATCTTGCTCGGATCCACCCGAATTCCATCACCTAAGACTATATGTCCCAAAAATCCAACTTCACGAAGCCAGAACTCACTTTTACTAAACTTAGCCAATAGTTTCTTTTCTCTCAAGATCTGCAATATGGTTCTCAAGTGTTCGGCATGTTCAGACTCATCTCGAGAATAAATTAGAATGTCATCTATAAACACTACTACAAACTTATCCAAATATAGCCGAAAGATCCTGTTCATCAAGTCCATAAATATAGCTAGAGAATTTGTTAAGTCGAAAGGCATCACAAGAAACTCATAATGTCCATACCTTGTCCTAAAGGCTGTTTTCGGCACATTTGACTCCTTAACTCTCAACTGGTAGTAACCAGACCTCAAATCGATCTTTGAAAACATTGTGGCCCCCTTTAACTGATCGAATAAAACATCAATCCTCGGTAATGGGTACTTGTTCTTTATAGTCACCTTATTAAGCTGACGGTAATCAATGCAAAGCCTCATTGAACCATCCTTCTTCTTTACGAACAATACAGGAGCACCCCAGGGAGAGAAACTCAGTCTCACAAATCCCTTATCTGTTAACTCTTGCAACTGAGCCTTCAATTCTTTTAATTCAGTCAGAGCCATTCTATATGGAGCAATCGAGATCGGTGCAGTACCCGGCAACAAATCAATGGCAAACTCTATCTCTCTGTTCGGAGGCAACCCAGGCAATTCCTCTGGAAATTCACAGACTATCGGTACTGATTCAAACTTCAGTTGAGGCAACTCAGTATTCATTACATAACCTAGATAAGCTTCACATCCTTTCTTCATGTATTTCTGTGCAGACATGTGCGAAATCACCATAGGCAATTTATTTGATTCATCTGTTTCAACCCACAGAATTTCTCCATTTTCACATTTCAACTTTAGTGTTTTTTGTTTACAATCTACCTTGGCATCATATAATGTCAACCAGTCCATTCCCAAAATAACGTCAAACTCATCAAATGGTAACAGCATCATATTAGCCAGAAAACAGTGACCTTGAATCATTAATGGGCAATTCTTGCAAACCTTGTCAACTAGCACATATTGGCCTAAGGGGTTCGACACTTTAATCGTAAACTCAATAAACTCAACAGGAAACTTTTTATTAGATACTAAATTCATGAAAATATAGGAATGAGTGGACCTGGGATCAATAAATGCAATAAGAATAGTATCATAGAGAGAAAATGTACCAGTAATGACATCGGGAGATGATGCATCCTCTCGGGCACGTATAGCATAAGCTCTAGCAAGAGCTTTGGCTTCTGATCTCGCCGCAGAATCTTTCATCGTAGTTTTACTGCTAGTCCCACCTCTAGTATTTCTCGGTGGTCTACCTCTGCTAGTGGTGGTATTCTGTCTAGCACTCTGAAATCTTTCTTCTTTAACTTTCTCCGGAAAGTCTCTAATAAAATGCTCGTGAGAACCGCACCTGAAACAAGCTCGCTCGATCCCCAACACTCACCATAATGTTGCCTGCCACATTGATGACACTCGGGCTTTCTAGGTCGCACACTACCCACACTTGCCACCGAAGTAGCTTGAGCTTTAGACCCCGAATATGCTCTACCACGATCTCTGTGTGAATCCCCAATTGAAGCTGTCATTCGAGGGTTTGTCTCTTTGGACCTCTTTGATTGAGATTGAAATGACTTGCTTATCGGCCTTTTTCTGGCATCTCGAGCCTCAATAGCAGCTTTTCTTCTTTTCTTGTTCAATTCTTCAGCTTTAAGAGCTCGATCAACCAATACTACAAATTCTTTCAACTCCAAAATTCCCACAAGCACTTTAATGTCCTCATTTAGCCCATCCTCAAACCTTTTGCACATAATGGCCTCAGTAGACACACATTCTTGGGCATACTTGCTGAGTCTTACAAATTCGCGTTGATACTCTGCCACAAACATCTTGCCCTACTTCAATTCAAGGAACTCCTTCTGTTTTGATCAATAAATTGCTGACTTATGTATTTCTTTCTGAATTCTTCCTGGAAGAAATCCCAAGTAACTCTTTCTTTTGGCACCACTGCTACCAAAGTCTTCCACTAGTGGTAGGCCGAATCTCTCAAAAGAGATACAGCATACTTTAAGCACTCCTCAGGTGTACATGAGAGCTCATCAAATACACGGGTAGAATTTTCAAGCCAGAACTCCGCTTTCTCGGGATCATCATTGATCTTTACTCTAAACTCTTCAGCCCCTTGTTTTCGAATCTTGTCAACCAGAGTCTTGTTCATTGTTACCAAAACTATGCCTTGAGCAGCTACAGGAATCGTCTGAGGTATGGGAGGGGGTGGAGGAGGTTGAGCATTTGGATTTGCTCGAATAAACTCAGTATACCAATTGTTCATCATTTGGAGAAAGGCATCCCGAGCCTCATCTCCCTGTCTCAATGTCTCAGGTCTACTTTCCACAGGCGCGGTCCCTTGTGCGGGAGCCGGCGCATTACTAGCAGCATCATCAGCTGTAGTTCAGTCAGGATCCATTACTATATTAAAACAAAACACAGTTTAGAATAATCAGGAGTTACCACACTATCACAATATTTTTATGGCATGTATAGCTAGACTTTTACACACACTTTATTAGTCCGAGAACCGACTAAACCGTTGCTCTGATACCACTAAATGTAACACCCCCTACCCGTATCCGTCGCCGGAACAGGTTATGAGGTATTAACAAATTATAGTATATACTATTAAATAAAACCCAAACAAAAATATGGCGTACAATTTGATCATGAATCATTATAACATATGCCATTAACAATACAAACCAATTTTAAAGACTTCGTACAAAATAATTAATTTGATACTATAATTAATATTTTAAACTTAGACAATTATGACACGTAACAAAATAACTAAGTCTACTATACATGCCATATTTCAAAATATTGAGTTCAAATACCAAAAGTATTGATAGTACAGGCGGATCTTCAACGATCTCTAACTCCTGTGCTAGCTGGATGACACTATAAGACAAAAGAGAGAAAAAAAAGTAAGCTTATAGCTTAGTAAGTATATAAATAACAAATAAGAAATCTAATATGTTTACAACATAACTCAATTATATCATATTTTTAATTTTACTATTTACTCCGATTTGATCAAGCTGTCCCTCCTGCGTCATGATAACTAAATAAATCATAACTCGAGTTACGAAACTCGAAATTCAAATCCATAAAATTTCCCTGAATATAGACTCGTAAAAATTCTTAATATAGACTCATAAAAATTCTTACTAATTGTTTTCCAAAATTTTTGGTTCAGCCAATTAGTACAGTTTATTAGTTAAAGTTGCCCCTATTACACAGCTCAACTGATCTGACCTCTATTCACTACGAATGGAATTTCTCCCAATAAACAATTCAAATAACCATGAAACCTGTTTCATTTAAAACTAGACTCAATAAGGAATTTAGGCATATAAACTATATTTCTTAATTTGTTTTGTAAAAGTTTTAATGATTTTTCAAAATTGGAATAGGGGATCACATAGTCATCCTAAGCAAGTCACACACAATTGTAAATATCTCAAAATATAGAATTCCTTTGCTTTCTCTATTTCTTTTATATGAAAATAGACTCATTAAGCTTTAATTTCACATCTTATTCAACCTCTAATTAAATTCCTTCTATTTTCGGTGATTTTTCAAAATCACGTCACTGCTACTATCAAAAATAGTTTTAATGCTAATTTCAGTCTTTCACACATTCTTTCTACTAACCTCATTTTAACATTTTCACCACATTTCATACATCACGAGTATAGGCCCGTGACTACAATGTAACCACAAAGCCATCCCGTTGAACAATTCAGATTAATCCTCGATACTTGATGGTTTCAGCACACAGCCCCACCATCATATTTCATTTAATTCGGCTCTCTTGTACACATGGTGAACACTTAGTACCACTCATGCGACCTAGCCAATTTGTCTCGTAGCTCTCTTGTCTACATGGTGTCCTTCAATTGGAATCACGCATGCGACCTAGCTACATTTATCTCTCCCGTAACTCTCTTGTCTAAATGGGATACATCCCGTATCACACATGTGACCTAGCTACTACGTAGTATCTCGTAGCTTTCTTGTACATATGATGTGCACTCAGCACCATACATGTGACCTAGCTGCGCTCCATCTATTTTATTCGATCTTTCCGAATGTTCAACCGGGACTTCTCTCTCTATTACTTATTTCCATTCTTCCAATAGTCTATTTATACTTCAACATCAGCTAGTATATATATAATAGGCTGAAATATAAAAATATAAATGAAATTAATGTATTATTTACATACAAACTTACCTCGGTGCAAAATATGGAAATTTTGAAATTAGTCCAAAACTTTTTCCTACCCTCGTTCGAGGTCGATTCCACGCCTTTCTTGATCTATAACAACATATTTAGCTCATTTAACACTCGGACTATTTATTTTAATCCAAAAATCACATTATACAAAAATTACAATTTTGCCCCCTAACTTTTACAAAATTATGATTTTGCCCCAAGGCTCAGAAATTTAATTTCAGCCCTTATTCTTATGTTTAATGACCTGCTGATCATTTTTCTCTTCTATGGCAACATCAAATTCTCACTCTAGCACATAGTTATGAACAATAGGTATTTTTATCGATTATGTCGTTTTGCTCGTTTTTGCTAATTAGAAAAGATCGTTCTCCTAACTTCAAACATTCATATTCTACCATCAAACAACAAAATACATGCCTATCATTCATGGGTAAATTTTTAAGCATAAAATCTAACTCAAAATAATGGTAGAAATAGGTAAACCGAGCTACGAGGATTTCAAAAACGTGAAGAACATTAAAAACGGGGCTTGAAATCACTTACTATGAAGCTTGAAAGTTGAAGAAACCCTAGCTATGGAGGAGAGAAAATTTCTGCAGCAACTAGTGAAGATGATGACCAATTTTGTGTTATTTTTCTCATTTTATTTCATTTAATATACAAATGACCAAAATGCCCATACTACTAAACTTTTAAAAAAATTCCCTCCATGTCCAACTCTTGTCCATAACTTAGGAATTGGTCAAATTGCTATTTAAGACCTCCTAGTTAATATCTCAAAGCAATTTCTTACTAAAAACTTCTAAAACACAAATTTTGCAATTTATTCGGTTTAGTCCCTAATCTCAACTTAAGCGCTCATTGCATAGAATTTCATCACGAAATTTTCACGAAATCATGAAATCATATCATAAACCCCAAAATAATTATAAACAATTATTTCTATCTCAGATTTGTGGTCACAAAACTACTATTCTGATTAGGCCCTAATTCAGGTTGTCACACATTCAGAATCAGCACTCGAGCCATGGAAACCCTAATGATATGTCATTTGTATCCTATATATTCTTAAGGTTCAAACAGGGTTCGGTAGTTGTCGCATGTCGTTGAATTTTCATTATTTCTTTACTCAATTAATTGTATAATTAACATATATATATACTTATAAAATTTCAATAAAATCATATAATAACATTCAATTTAGTCAACATTATACATTATACAGTTCATACGAACTTACCTAGCTATTGTGCAAAAATGTCAAAGTATATGGGCATTTTGATAATTTTTCATTCTCCTCGATTTTCTACCCGATCTTGATATAAATTAATAATTTCATTCAATATATTAATTTAACAATTCATTTTATGCAATTTGGTCATTTTTGACATTTTTACAAAATTTCTCCTAAAGTTTTACTTTTATTCAATTTAGTCCCTAAGCCCAAAACATGCAAATTAACCATTTTTACCCAAAATTGAGCTTAGATAAATGTTCATGGTATCTACCACATCCCATTCATGCAAAATTTCACATTTAATCCCTGCATTTTTCTATTTTAACAAATTAGTCCCTAATTGATAAATTCATAAAAATCCACTTAATAAAATACTTCTAAATAACAAGTAATATTTCAAATTCATCAATTAACATCTAAAAGCACAAGGTTCATCAATGGGAACATTCAAAATTTTTAATAGTTTCAAAATCGAAGGTACAGGCTAGCTGGACCTAGTTGCAATGATCTCAAAAACATAAAAATTATTAAAAATGGATAGCTTAGGGACTTACATGCATAATTTTAACCATGGTCGAACCTAGCTTCATTTCCATGGAGTTTTCTTCTTCCTATTTCAGTGAATAAGACACTAAAGTGATGATAATAGTTTTTTTCTTTTATTTAATTAAAGTTTAATTATAAAATTACAATTTTGTCCATTTAAAAATTCAACCAATTTTCAAGATTTTAATTACCCAAAACCGTCCACTAAATTCTTAATGATTTAATTACCATTTAATTCCATTTTTCTTTATTCAATAAACCATTTAATCACTCAAATCAAATAATGACTAAATTTTACATCTTTTACGGTTTAATCCTTTTTAATTAATTAACTATCGAAACGTTAAAATTTTTCGACGAAACTTTAATACCACCTTGACACTCTCTAAATACTTATAAAAATATTTACAGCTCAATTTATAGAAACAAGGTCCCGATACCTCATTTTTTAAAACCACTTAACTTTAGGGTCATACCATTTGAACTTAATTAATCGTTTATATAACAAAAATCACTATATCAAAAACCTTTTTAAAACCATGTTTGACTTGTAAATATTAAATAATAATATTTATAAACTTACTTGTTGAATTTGGTGGCCCCGAAACTATTGTTTCCAACCTCACTGAAAAACGGGCTATTACAATTCTCCCCTTAACAAAAATTTTGTCCTTGAAATTTCTCACTTGATAAAAGCCATCAAGTCGAGTCTTTCTGTGATCTTCTTAATAGTAACCCACAGATAAATCATAGAACTCATAATAAAATTTGATACTATATCTGAACTTAACTAAGCAACTATGGTGTTCTCCTGTTATCTCTTATAATTAGTAGTATAACTACCGAGAAATTCCCAGTGATTGTTTGTTGAAATATAACCAAGAAACCCAGATTATCAAACTCTGACTAGTGCTTCTTGCATGTTTGCATTTGTAAGTTTCAACTGATATTTGTTCCCATTTTTTTTTGGAAAGCGTCAAGCAATATCATTTTTCACAAGTGCAATAGCTTCAACAATCGGGAAAATTTAACTCATAATAATGTTTCCTGATTAGAACTGATCAGATAGATATATTTCTGTATCATGTCTTCTAAAATATTAATTCTTCTTTCAAACTATCTGTCTATTTACCCATGAATCTACAACTTTATTCCCGGACCTGAGGGTAAACTCAAATGCATATAACTCAATTAACTTTTCAAATGAATAACCCGATCTAAATAAAACAACTGGGTTGATTTTATCTATCGAATAATAACATTTTAGAATAATCCCTTCTTCTTGTTGTCAAGACAACCTAGACATACAATCTATTATAATTCCCTCAAAATACAAATCAAAGATTTCTACAAACTGCATGAACTTAAATGAAACATAACATTTCATTTTAACTTGTTGACATAAATTGAGATTACCTGAGGGATGAGAACCAATATACAAGTTTAAGCTCTATCTTTCACCGTCTACACTTTTACCAATGTCTACCCCTTCACGAAAGTTAGAAAAGGAATATATAATAAAGCTATCTTGATAATTAACATCAAAGCTTTGAACCGTACTGGAGCCATACCCATAAGATGCATTAAAACCATAGTGCTATAATAAGACTGAAATTACAACCATATAGATAGAACAGTACCTCAACATCAATAGTGCATTTCAAAACAAAAGAGAAAAATCAAATATAATTCCAGTAACAACCAGTGTAGAAACACAAACTCTAAAAACCTGAGATTTGTATCACCATGCTTCCATGATCGAACCAGAAATTATAACCATAGTAGATGTAATTATCTTCTACCAATGAATATCCTTTACAGATGAACCATGTTTGATAGATTAAACAATAAGAGTAATAAGAAAATCGAGATAATGAAATCCAAGATGTGAAGCTATACTGAATCTCTGAGAATACAACCTATATGGAATGATAAAGAGATTGATGATACCCCAGAGAAAATTCAGAATAAGAATATCGCTCATATGCACTAGAACCAGTTGTGATAGAGACAACATAAATTGCATAAATATATAATACAGATTATCTACCAGTAAAAGAAATAAAATAACATCATATGAGTCTTATCGTTGAATCTTTTACTGGACATAATAGAATAGACTGCCAAAGAAAGATAAAGCAATACCGATCTTAAATCAACCAGACTAACAATATTTCCCTCTAACATTATGGTTAGCTAGCATTCTCCTATGATAAGAATCACCTCTAAAGATTAACTATTACATATACCTTTGAGAAGAAATAAACATATAGAATACCCAGAATAGATTGTCATAAGCTATTCGACTATAATCGCTGCATTTAGATATCTTTACAATTCAATTATTATTCCACTGACTATTATAGTCATAATTAACCCCATTATCCTGATCACTAAATAAATCAATTTAGAAAAAAATTCGATTAATCTATTTTTTACATACCATACTTGAATAAGACAATTACTTGTAAATAACCTCTTCTTTAACAACAACGTTGCGTATCCTGAATGATCTTAAAAAAAATCTAATTTCTCAACTAGAACTCTCTTTATTTGCTACCCAATCCTCTACTCTGGCCGTATTATTATTCATTTAGCTATTGAGCTCTTCGATGGCCGAGTGTGTTAATTTTTATGGTGGAACACGTTGATTTCTATAGTACTTAGAGAGCGGATCACATGGGAATTCTTTCAAACGAAGTCCCAAAAGAAATATATAAGTTAAAGATTTCTCAATCAGAAATGCAAAGAATTTTTGGAGCTTAAACAGGGTCGTATGGTAGTATCTGAATAAGAAAGAGAATTCGTTAGATTGAGTAAGTACGTCTGAGATTGTATTCCAACCAAAGTTGTTGTGGGTAAATGGTTTGAAGACGAGTTGAATAAAGATATAAACTTTTAGTCAGGAATCTCTAGCTGAAAGAATTCGTTATTTTGGTTGATAGAGCACATAAAGCCGAAGAGCTTAATAAAGAAAAAAAGAAAAGCTAATTTTGAAACTAGAGATTCAAGAAAAAGATTGACTTGGAAATCGTATCATTCATCATCAAAGAGATCAAAAAACTACCATAACCATTCAACTGCTTTAGTGGGATACTCTAGTAGAGATTGTGGTAAGCAACACGCAAGTTCTAAAGCTCAAGCTACATCAGCAACAAGCATTGGTAGTGTTAAAGCAAAAAAACATGATTTCCAATGATATGGATGATGACACTTTGGTGAATGTGAGATGAATGACGGATCCTGTTTTAGATGTGGTTTGCAGGAGCATTTTATTCGAGATTGTCCTGAGTTACATAAAAAAGACAAGATTCAGACTATTTTATCGAGCAATATATTTGCGAGAGGGAGACCACCGAGGAACCCTGAAATGTGGATAATAGTCAAAGTGCGACTAAGGACTTAGTTGTGATGTCTAAGGCCTGAACACCAGCTACAGCCTATGTGATCCGTGCGCGAGAGGAAGCTTCTACTCCAGATGTTATTATTGGTGCTTTTTCTATCTTTGACACTAAATTTACTACTTTAATTGATCCTTGATCAACTCATTCGTATGTATGCACGAATCTAGTGTCAAGTAAAAGATTACCTATTGAGTCCACTGAATTTGTGGTTAAGGTATCGAACCCCCTAGGTCAGTATGTGTTAGTTGATAAAGTCTGTAAGAACTGTTCTTTAATGACTTGGGGTTATAGCTTTCTGACCAATCTGATGCTTTTTCCATTTGATAAGTTTGATGTGATTCTAGCTATGGATTGTTTGACTCTGCATGATGCTATAGTGAATTGTAGATGAAAGCTTATTGTACTAAAATGTCAGAATGGTGAGACACTTCGGATTGAATCAGACGAGTCGAGCAAGTTGCCGATTTTTATTTTAGCTATGTCAGTGCAGAAATATGTGAGGAAAAGTTGTGATGTGCACCTTGCATATGTTCTAGATTATTAAGTTTCTGAGTCAAAACTTGAATCAGTGGCTGTGGCTTCTGAATATCTTGATGTATTTATAGAAGAGTTACTGGGATTACCACTGGTCTAAGAGGTTGAATTTTCCACTGAGTTAGTACCAGGAACATCATCGATATCGATTCCTCTATACAAAAGGCTCCTATAGAGTTAAAAGAGTTGAAAGCTCAGTTGCAAGAGTTAATAGATAGAGGTTTTCCACGACCTAGTATCTCACCTTGGGGTGAACCGGTTCTGTTTGTTAAGAAAAAAGATGGATCAATGAGATTGTGTATTGACTACCGTCAGCGTAACGAGGTTATAATCAAGAACAAATATCCACTGCCTCGAATTGATTGTTTATTTGATTAGTTGAAACGTGCAACGGTATTTTTGAAGATTGATTTATGTTTTGGTTATTATCAGTAGTGGGTTAAAGAGTTGGATGTGCCGAAAACTGCATTAAGGACAAGGTATGGACACTATGAATTTCTTGTGATGCCGTTTAGTTTAACTAATACACCTGTAGTATTTATGGATTTGATAAATAAAATTTTCAAACCGTATTTAGATTGATTCATCGTCGTTTGTAGAGATGATATTCTGATTTATTCTCGAGATGAGTTTGAGCATGCTGAGCATTTGAGAATTGTATTGCAAACCCTGCGTGAGAAGCATTTGTTCGCCAAATTTATTAAATATGAATTTTGGCTTTGGGAAGTCAATGTTTTGGAACATATAGTATCAGCTGAAGGCATCAGAGTTTATCCGAGTAAAATTTTAGCAGTTGTTGATTGGAAACCTTCGGGAAACGTATCAAAAGTTAGAAGTTTTCTGGGATTAGCTGGTTATTACAGAATATTCATCAAATGATTCTCAATGATAGCTACTCTAATAAGGCGATTATTACAAAAAGATGTGAAGTTTGAGTGGTCCAAGAAATGTCAGCAAAGTTTCAATCAGTTGAAAGCATTGTTGACTAAGGCACCAGTTTTAGTTCAACCTAAATCAGGTAAAGAATTTGTAATTTTTTTTGATGCATCTCTGAATGGTTTAGGCTATGTTTTGATTGTAGGAAGGTAAAGTGATAGCTTATGCTTCTAGACAATTAAAGTCGCATGAAAAGAATTACCTAACACATGATTTAGAGTTTGCAACAATTGTGTTTCCATTGAGGATTTGGCGACACCATCTATATGGTGAAAAATGTCACATTTATACCGATCATAAGAGTTTGAAGTATTTAATGTCACAGAAAGACTTGAATCTAAGAAAATGCCGATGGCTCCAGTTGCTAAAAGACTATGATTAGACTATTGATTATCATCCAGGTAAAGCAAATGTAGTGGCTAATACTCTGAGTAGAAAATCTTTGTTTACGCGGTTTTCATTATCCATTGATGGTTCAATTTTAGTTGAGTTAAAAGCTCAACCGTTATTCTTACAATAGATTTGTGAAGCTTAGAAATGCAATGATATGTTGATAGCTAAACAAAAATTATGTGAGTTGACTCTTAATTTAGATTTTCAGATTGGATCTGATGATTGCTTACTCTTTAGTGGCAGAGTTTGTGTACCGAGGGATTGAGAGTTAATTTGTAAGATTTTGTATAAAGCTCATTGTGGTAGATTGTCCATTCATCCTGGTAACACTAAAATGTATAATGATTTGAAGCAGATGCACTAGTGGCAGGGAATGAAACGTGAGATTTCAGATTTCGTATCGAGATGTTTAGTATGTCAGCAAGTAAACGCTGAACATTAGGTACCTTCAGGTTTGTTGCAGCCAGTGATGATTCCAGAGTGAAAATATAAGCGAGTGACTATGGATTCTTCGAGAAAGAATGATGCTATTTGGGTTGTCATTGATCGTTTAGCGAAGTCAACACATTTTATTCCTGTACGTATAGATTACTCCCTTGATAGATTATCTAAGTTATATGTCTTTGAGATTATCAAGTTGCATGGGGTGCCAGTTTCTATTATTTCATATAGAGATCCATGATTTACATTGCAATTTTGGAGTAAGCTGCAAGAAGCTCTAGGTTTGCGACTATATTTTAGCATCGCATTTCATCCCCAGATAGAATGTCAGTCCAAATGAGTAATTTAGATACTCGAAGATATGCTTCGTTGTTGTGTATTAGAGTCTGAAGGCAACTGGGAGAAATATTTTTCGTTGGTTGAATTCACAACAATTATCAGTCAAGTATAAAGATGGCGTCGTACAAAGCTTTGTATGGTCGTAAATGTCGAACTCCTTTGTATTGGATCGAGCTTAGTGAGAAAAAGATATAGGGGGTCGATTTGATTCTTGAAACTAAAGGAAAATTGAAAGTAATCCGTGATAGTTTGAAAGTAACTTTACATTGACAGAAGTCATATGCAGATTTAAAGAGTAAAGATATTGAATTTCAAATCGACGACATAGTATTTTTGCAAGTATCGTCTGGAAGAGAGTTCTTTGTTTTGGTCACAAAGGGAAGCATAGTCCGCGATTTATCAAGCCATATGAGATTATTGAAAGAATAGGGCCAGCAGCGTATCACTAGCTTTACCATTAGAGGTAGAAAAGCTTCATAATGTGTTTCATGTATCCATGTTACGATGATACCTATCAGACCCTTCGCATATCATTTCACCAACAGATGTTGAAATTCAGCCTAATATGTCGTACAGTGAGGAACTGATCAGAATTTTGGCACGAGAAGTGAAAGAGTTAAAAAATAAAAGCATAACTTTAGTAAAGGTTCTTTGGCAACATCACGAGATAGAGGAAGCCACCTGGGAACCTAAGGAAGCTATGATAAATTTATTTTGAGACCACAAATTCGACGTCAAAAAATTTATTTTATTATTATTTTAATGTCTATAGCATGTTAGTGGTGTCGTATAAAAATTTCACGAAGAAATTTTATAGTTTGCATGCTTAATTTGATAAAAAAAGGATTAATTTAAAAATGTGCAAAACTTGTGTTCTATTAGAAAAAGGTCTCAATTTGCTATGAAATTGAAACATGAGTGGCCTTAAATGGTATTTAGACCATTAATATAATTGGTGGACAAAGTTGGACATTATTTTAGTATTTTTAAAGGTATATAAGTGAGGTTAAATTAGTAATTAATAAAATAACTTAAAAAATAAAATGAATAAAAGAAAGATACCATCTTTCTTCTTCTTCTCCAATTGAGATTAGAAACAAAGGAAGCCATTAAAGACTTTCTTAGGTTTGGCCATAGTCCTTTTGTGCATGTAAGTGTAATTTTCCTAGGTTTTTAATTATTTCTATGTTATTGGAGTTGTTGTAGCTTAATCTAGCTAGCCCAGTGACTAATTTGCAAAATTGTTAAAAGCCTAGAATTCTACCATGAATGTATGTTAGTTGTTTTTGATGTTTGATGGACAAAAATAAATGTCTAATGATAGTTGAACAACTTTTGTAGAGGAATTTTTGATGAATTTGTCATTTAAGGATTTAATTAAAAAATAGAAAGATGTTCATGGTGAAAATATGAAATAAATGAAATGTAGAGCTTGTTAAGGGATTAGATGATATTTGGCTATAGTGGGTTGGTACTAAATTGCATGAATTTTCATTTTTATGAGCTAGGGACTAAATCAAAATGAATTCAAAATTATAGTGGCAAAAGTGTAATTTTGCCAAAACATGATTTTTGCATTAAATTGAATAGAATGAATTTTGAATGAGTTAAATACGATTATATAGATCAAGAAAAGCAATGTACAGATTTAGATCGGGGAAAAGAAAATGTACTGGATTATTAGATTGTATTTCTCCGTTCGTGTTTGAAGTAAGTTCGTTAATTTAAATAGCATTAAGTTATGTTCAAATTAAATGCTTTTATGTTATATATTGATGTTTGACTCTACAAAAATATCCAACAAAGTTTCGACAACTTTTGAATCCCATTTGAACCTTAGGAATAATAAGATACAAATGACATGTCATTAAGGGTTACCGTGTTTCGGGTGCTGGTTTTGTACATCCAACCAGTGGCTGAGTTTTCTACACGTGTTGTGGTTACTTGACAACTTGTGTCAGCAGCACCGTGTAGCTACGTCCTAACTGATAGCTTGTGTGAGCAGACTTATTTTTGGCTTGAGAGAGAGCACTGATACGAGATATGAGATAGTAATGGTTTCGACCATATGTTGGCACATAGTGTGCAAGATTCCTACATATCTGATGTTATTCTAGTGGTTCAACAGGTATGAAAAAGGAAAGATTCAACAAATGCTTCAATAAGTGATGCTATGAAAGGATGAAAAGGTATGAGTTGATGATGTTTAAAATATGCTTAGCCATATGCTTGAAAATATGAATGCTTATAAGTAGTATGTATAAAAGCTATGATGTTTTAAGATGATTTGCTAAGATATGTGATTGTCTAACTTGAAAGGTTGTTGTTGCTTAGGATAATGCAAAGTGATGTTGGATTGTCTCAAATTGTTTTTATGCATATAAATTGAAATGGTAAGCTTTGTTTATAAATTACAAACTTACTAAGCATTGTACGCTTACTTCGTGTTTCTAGCTAATAGGAAGCTCATTCGGATTGGAAGTTGTTGGAGATCCATCACATTATCCATCGTTTATATTTGTATATTTTGATGATTTTGAGTCATGGTTATAATGGCATGTATAAGTGTTTTGTTTAATGAATTTAGCCATTATGTGTGGCTTGTATATATATGTTATCTTGGTTGATGAAATAGATGGTATGATGTTAAGATTATATGGTATTTTGTGTGGATATTAATTTGATATTATGTTGGTAAAAATGATGGTAAGGAAATGTTGATGGAAATGGTATGGTAACAATGAATGGTTGGTGTGCAATGAATGAGGCATGATGTTGAAAATGGCTAGTTTTGGTAGTTTGAAAGTAATCATCTTTTGGTAAAATTGGTATGGTACATGTTAGTTGAGATGTAACAGCCCGATTTAGACCCTATTCGAAACAGTGGTTTTAGGATCACGAATCCGAGTCAAAAAAATATTTTATGTTTTTATTATGTGTGAATTCATATCTGTGAAATTTTTGTGTTTTAATTTTGTCGTTTGAGTGTCGATTTAATAAAAATGGCTTAATCGCGTGAAATGAAAATTTGATGGTTTAATGTGTAAGGACCGAAATGTGATTGTCTTTATAATTTGAAGTGTTTAAGTTGCAATTTGTCCATGATAGCATGTAATGGACAGCAGTAAACTTATATTATATAGTTTTATTATTAATTTATAAAGGTTAATTATGTAAAACGTATAATAAGTTATCATAAAATAAAGCATAAAATTTAAAAGCCATTAATTCATTTTTCTTCTTTTGACCAAAACTTGAAAGGGAAAATAAAGAAACAGAGCTTAGGTATTCGGCCATTGTTGAAGCTTAATCAAGGTATGTAACTAGCTCGGTTTTTGATAATTTTTACGTTTTTAAGATCGTTGCAGTGTAATGTACAAAGCCCATGCTTGAATTTCTAATTTTGATGAATATTTTGAGTTATTCCATTGATGAATAATTGAGTTTTGTGATGTTAGTTGATGAATTATCAAAGATATGTTTTGGATTAATATGTTTTGTATTGGAATTTTTGATGATTTTGAGTAATTAGGACAAAATTGCAAAAATAATAAATTGAGGGACTAAAATGTGAAATAAATGAAATGTATGGACTTGTATGAACACAAGGAACATTCGGTTTAAGCATGGTGTGTGCAAATTTTGCAAATTTTGTGTTTTGTGCAATTTGGACTAAATTGTAAAAAGTGTAAAATGTCAAGGGTAAAATACTAATTTGCCCATTTATGTGTTTTTGGACTAAATTGAGTGAAAATATGTTTGAATGAGTTTAATTTGAATATGTTTAGATCAAGAACAAAAGAAAATCAGATTTGGATCGGGGGGAAACCAAAGTTGTCGATTAGTTGTCCCGTTCTAATTATCGTTGTCCGAGGTAAGTTTACAAGCAAATAGATATTTATTTGATTAAATACAAGTTTTATATGCTGAAATGAATAATGTGATATTATATATGTGGAAGCCGATATGTATAAGCTTAAATGCTATGTCTACGAGTTTGATTCAATTGAGTTATGACGTCCGAAAGCCCCGTACGAACCTTAGGAATAGCTAGGATACATATGTCATGAAATAGGATTTCTGATATGTTTTCTCATCTAAGACCACGTCAGGGACGTTGGCATCGATATGTGATTACGTGTAAGACCATGTCTGGGACATTGGCATCATATTTGATTCGTGTAAGACCTTGTCTGGGACAGTGACATCGATATGTGATTGCATGTAAGACCTGTAACGCCCCCACGCTCGAAACCGTCGCTGGAGTCCAGCTTGAGGTGTTACCAAACATAATTTATCAAATTAAGAACTTCGAATCATTTGTTTCTACATTCACAGCTTTCTAGCTACCTGCGTCACAGTTACAAGAAAAATCATATCTCGAGTTACGAAAGTGGAAATCAATATCCGTAAATTTTCCTTAAATCTAGACCGATATATATATTTACTAATTATTTTCTAGAATTTTTGGTTGGGCCAATTAGTACAGTTTATTAGTTAAAGTTACCCCTGTTTAAGGACTTGACTGGACTAACCTCTATTTACCATGAACCATATTTCTCACTATGCAAAATTTATATGACTATGACGTTTGTTTATCCTGAAGCTAGACTCAATAAGAATTCCAAGAATATAAAATACACCACCTAAATATTTTTGTACAATTTATGGTGAATTTCTAAATTTGGAATAGGGGATCCAGAAATCGCTTTAGCCCTGTTTCACTACAATTCAAATATCTTATAACATATAATTCCTTTAAATGTTTCGTTTGTTTTATGTGAAACTAGACATGTTAGGATTCAATTCCATATTTAATTCATCACCAAATTCGATTTCTATGATTTTTAGTAAATTTTCAAATTCACATCAGTGTTGCTGCAATGTTCTGTTTATGGCAAATTTCATCTTTTCATGAGTTTTTATGGACTAGATAACCTATTAACCTTCCATGACATCAAACATGATCTAAATTAGCCATTTCCATGACTTACCATTATCAAGCATTTTCTCAACCAAATCACCACCATATCACAAAATTATTTACACAAAATAAGTATATTGCTATACATGCCATACTTAAGTTTTACAAGCCATTTACCCAGATGAAAGTCCTTTGGATAGTGTGATCGAACGTTCGACCCGTCCCGATTCCCGAGCTGACTTGTTCAAAACTACAGTAAGTAAAGAGAAGGGAGTAAGCATAAATGCTTAGTAAGTTCATATGCAAATAACAAGTAACATAACAATACGATTATACCAAACAACCTTAGCATGGTATCACCAAAACAGATATCACATTTCTAAACATCATTCATCATCTTACCACCTTATCGTTGTTGTATCTATTTTCAACCCGAGGGCTAAATACATACCTGAAGTGTCCATTTCACAACACTTACCAAAACGTCACTTGCATTTTAAGTGTTCTTCCATTTCACTAGAAATTTTACGAGTTGAACACATCGGAATATAACTCGGATACATGGATAATTTGCACATAAGTGCCACATATGTAATCAAGCAATCATGTAACCCGCCCCTAAGTGAACTCGGACTCAACTCAACGAGCCCAGGCATTCGCATCCATAAGTGAAGTCGGAATCAACTCAACGAGTTCGGATGCCTAGTTACATCTCACGAACTCGGACTCAACTCAACGAGTTCGGACATTCGCATCCATAAGTGAACTCGGACTCAACTCAACGAGTTCGGATGCTCAACCATCCTAGTGACATGTCACTTGTATCCTAATCTATTCCTAAGGTTCAAACGAGATTTTCCTCGAACACATATCCTTGCCATCTTCCGTAAAATACTGAAACCAATACTCGGTAGCACTTTATATTTAACAAATAATACACATAATTTGCATTTTATTCGAAAATAACCACAAAGCATATATTTCATGATAAAAATCAGCATATCATATAATTAACATCAATAACTTAAAAATAACAATTATGCTACAGTATTTACACATGAACTTACATTGGTACCAAAATATAAAGATTTTGCAATTTAGTCCACAATCTTTTCTTTTCCTCGATTGGGGTTGATTCCACGTCTTTCCTGATCTAAAATAACACATTTAGCTTATTTAATACTCACATTATCAAATTAGCCTTTAATTCAAATTTTAGCAAAATTACAATTTTCCCCTAAACTTTTGCATAATTACACTTTTGCCCCTAGGCTCGAGAACTAAACTTTATTCCTTATTCTTGTGTTTTATAAGATGCTGATCACTTTTCCCTTCTATGACAACATCAAATTCTCACTCTAACATATACTTGTGACTATTAGGTATTTTTGCCGATTAAGCCCTTTTACTCGTTTTCACTTAAAACCGAGTAGTACAAGTTGTCTAACATAATTTAAAACCTCATATTCTATCATAAAACACCAAAATACAAAAATTTTACCTATGGGTATTTTTCCAAATATGAACCCCAGGTTGAATTATTGCTAGCATAAGCTTGATCGAGCTACCGGGATTCCAAAAAACGTAAAGAACATTAAAAACGGGGTTTGGAATCACTTACTATGGAGCTTGAAAGTTGAAGAAACCCTAGCTATGGAGAGGGAGAATTCGGCAGCAACTAAGGAGGATGATGACCAATTTTCTGTTATTTTTCCCATTTTATTTCATTTAATATCCAAATGACCAAAATGCCCCTCCTTACTAAACTTTCAAAATTCCTTCCATGTCCTAATTTTGTCCATGAACTTAAAATTGGTCAAATTGCTATTTAAGACCTCCTAATTAATATTTCAATGCAATTTCATACTAAAAACTTCTAGAATGCAAATTTTGCAACTTATTCGATTTAGTCCCTACTTTCAATTTAAGCACTTTAGGCATAGGATTTCATCACGAAATTTTCACACAATCATGCAATCATATCATAATCATCAAAATAATTATAAAATAATTATTTCTATCTCAGATTTGTGGTAACAAAACCACTATACCGATTAAGCCCTAATTCAGGATATTACAACTCTCCCCCCTTTAAGGATTTTCGTCCTCGAAAATCTTACCGGTAAACAGGTGTGGGTATTGGTTTCTCATAGTTTCTTCAGGTTCCCATGTAGTCTCTTCTACCCAATGCTTTTGCCACAACACTTTCACAAGTGCAACACTTTTATTTCTTAGTTGTTTGACTTCTCGAGCTAAAATCTTAATCGGTTCTTCTTCGTAAGTCATATCCGGTTGTAGTTCAATTTCTATCGGTGAAATTATATGTGAAGGATCCGAACGAGACCGACGTAACATAGATACGTGGAACACATCATGAATCTTCTCTAATTCAGGTGGTAATGCTATACGATATGCTATCGGTCCAACTTTTTCAATTATTTCATACGGTCCAATAAAACGCGGACTTAACTTGCCCTTTCGTCCAAATCTAAGGACTTTCTTCCATGGAGACACTTTCAAAAATACCTTATAACCAACTTGAAACTCCATTTCTTTTCGTTTCAAATCCGCATAAGATTTCTATCTATCTGAAGTAGCTTTCAAACAATTTCAAATCACTTTCACCTTTTCTTCGGTTTCTTTTATTAGATCAACTCCATAAATCTGATTTTCCTTGAGTTCAGTCCAATAAAATGGCGTCCGACATTTAAGACCATATAATGCTTCATAAGGTGCCATCTTCAGACTTGTCTGATAACTATTATTATAAGCAAATTCTACCAACGGTAAATACTTTTCCCAACTACCTTGAAATTCCAATACGCAACATATGAGCATGTCTTCAAGAATCTGAATTACTCTCTCTGATTGTCCATCAGTTTGTGGATGAAAGGCAGCGCTGAAATTTAACTTTGTACCGAATGCCTCTTGCAACTTTTGCCAAAATCGTGAAGTAAATCTTGGATCTCTATCCGAAATGATTGAAAAAGGTATTCCACGAAGTCTAACAATCTCACGGATATACAATTCAGCCAACTTATTAAGCGAATAATCCGTATGTACCGGAATAAAATGAGCCGATTTAGTCAGTCTGACAACTATTACCCAGATGGTATTTTTCTTCCCCGGAGTTAACGACAACCCTGATATAAAATCCATAGTAATCCGATCCCATTTCCATTCAGGAACCATAATAGGTTGAAGTAATCTCGAAGGTACTTGGTGTTCAGCTTTCACTTGTTGACAATCTAAGCACTTTGACACAAACTCGGAAATATTTCTTTTCATTCCACTCCAGCAGTACATTTTCTTCAAGTCATTATACATCTTCGTACTGCCCAAATGAACCGCTAAACAACCATTTTGTGCTTCATGCAAAATCTTTTGAATCAACTCATCAATCCGATTTTTAAACATCAAGCAACCATCAGAACTTATTCTGAAATCTGATCCCGTACCAGCTTCACACTGCTTTCTCTTGGCTTGCAAATCTTGATCATTTTTCTGAGCTTCAGAAATCTCATGTAAAGACATCGGTCTGGCTTTTAACTCTGCTAGAATCGAACCATCATCTGACTTTTTCAACTGAGTGTTTATAACTCTCAAAGCAAACAACAACTTTCTGCTTAAAGCATCAGCAATCACATTCGCTTTTCACGGATGATAATCAATAACAAGCTCGTAATCTTTCAATAACTCCAACCATCTTCGCTGTCTCAAATTGAAGTCTTTTTGTGACATCAAGTACTTAAGACTTTTGTGGTCGGTATATACCCGGCACTTTTCACCATACAAATAATGTCGCCAAATTTTCAAAGCAAATACCACCGCAGCTAATTCCAAATCGAGAGTAGGATAATTCCTCTCAGGAGGTTTTAACTGTCTCGAAGCATAAGCCACCACTTTTCCTTCTTGCATGAGTACATACCCCAAACCATTTAGAGAAGCATCACTATACACCACAAATTCTTTACCTGATTCGGGCTGTACTAACACTGGTGCCTCTGCTGATAACTTTTTTAATTCTTCAAAACTCTATTGACATTCTTTCGTCCATTCAAATTTAACATTCTTTCGGAGTAGTCTAGTCATAGGATCAGCAATTATAGAAAATCCATTTACAAACCGCCGATAATACCCAGCTAGCCCCAAGAAACTTCTAACTTCGGTTACATTTTTCAGTGGTTTCCAATCAACAATGGCTTAAATTTTACTAGGATCAACTCGTATACCATCACCTGAAACAATATGACCCAAAAATCCAACTTCTCGGAGCCAAAATTCACTTTTACTAAACTTAGCATACAACTGCTTATCTCTCAAAGTTTGCAAAACTTCCTCAAATGCTCAGCATGCTCTGTCTCATCTTTTGAATAAATTAAAATATCATCTATAAACACCACAACAAATCTGTCCAGGCATGGCCGAAATACGCGATTCATTAAGTCCATAAACACAGCAGGAGCATTTGTCAACCCGAATGGCATAACTAAAAACTCATAATGATCGTACCTTGTTCTAAAAGCAGTTTTAGGCACATCCGACTCTTTTACTCGCAACTGGTAATACCCAGATCTCAAGTCAATCTTTGAAAACCATGTCGCTTCTTTTAGATGATCAAACAAATCATCAATTCTTGGCAACGGATACTTTTTTTTTTATTGTCAACTTGTTTAACTGCCGATAATCAACACATAATCTCATAGAACCATCCTTCTTTTTCACAAATAACACGGGAGCACCCCAAGGTGAAAAACTCGGTCTCACAAAGCCTTTATCAGTCAACTCTTGTAACTGCGACTTTAATTCTTTCAACTCTGTCGGTGCCATTCTATATGGAGCAATCGAGATCGGAGTTGTTCCCGGTATCAAATCAATACCAAATTCTACTTCCCTGACTGGAGGCAAACCCGACAATTCTTCTGGAAATACGTCCGCAAATTCACACACAACCGGCACTGATTCAACTTTCTTTTCAACTTCTTTTGTATTAATACCTTTCTCAAATATCTTTGAGCCGACATTGACGAAATCACACTAGACAATGCCTTTGATTTATATGATTCAACCCGCAAAGTTTCACCATTTTCACACATTAATTCTATAACCTTTTCTTTGCAATTTATTATAGCATCATGCAATGTCAACCAATCCATACCCAAAATAACATCAAATTCATCAAACGACAACAACATCAAGTCGGCCGGAAAGTAATGACCCCGAATAATTAAAGGGCATTTCTTGTTTACTTTATCGACTATCACGCATTTGCCTAGCGGGTTCGACACTCTAATCATAAATTCTGTGTTCTCAATAGGTATATTCATACTAGACACCAGTTTCATGCATACATATGAATGAGTAGAACCAGGATCAATCAAAGCAATAACATTAATATCATAAAGAGAATATGTACCGGTAATCACATCGGGTGAGGAAGCATTTTCACGCGCTTTAATAGCATAAGTTCTACCCGGAGCTCTTCCTTCAGATCTAACTGCTGCATCTCTGGCTACATTCTTACTGCTTGTTTCACTTCCAGCTTTTCTCGGATACTTTCCCCTCGAGTTTGCACCACAAGCTTTTAGACTCTGAAAATTTTCTTTCTCAGCTCTCTCTAGGTAGTCTCTAATAAAATGATCCGGAGAACCACATCGAAAACATTCATTTGCTCTGCACGAACCAAAATGATTTCTACCACACCGCTGGCACTCAGGTTTAACAAATCTCGAGTTCCCTACACTGGCTGCAGAAGTATTCTGAGATTTAGGACCCAATAAATGTAACCCCTCCACGGCCAAAACCGTTGCTGGAGTCGAGCTTGAGGTGTTACCGAACATAATTTATCAAATTAAGAACTTCGAATCATTTGTTTCTACATTCACAGCTTTCTAGCTACCTGTGTCACAGTTACAAGAAAAATCATATCTCGAGTTAAGAAAGTCAAAATCAATATCCGTAAATTTTCCCTAAATTTAGACTCATATATATATTTACTAATTTGTTTCTAGAATTTTTGGTTGGGCCAATTAGTACAGTTTATTAGTTAAAGCTACCCCTATTTCAGGACTTGACTGGACTAACCTCTGTTTACCACGAACCATATTTCTTACTATGAAAAATTTATATGACTATAACGTTTGTTTATCCTGAAGCTAGACTCAATAAGAATTCCAATAATATAAAATAAACTACCTAAATATTTTTGTACAATTTATGGTGAATTTCTAAAGTTGGAACAGGGGATCCAGAAATCGCTTTGGCACTATTTCACTAAAATTCAAATATCTTCTAACATATAATTCCTTTAAATGTTTCGTTTGTTTTATGTGAAACTAGACATGTTAGGCTTTAATTCCATATTTAATCCATCACCAAATTTGATTTATATGATTTTTAGTAAATTTTCAAATTCACGTCAGTGTTGCTGCAATGTTCTGTTTATGGCAAATTTCATCTTTTCATGAGTTTTTATGGACTAGATAACCTATTAACCTTCCATGACATCAAACATGATCTAAATTAGCAATTTCCATGACTTACCATTATCAAGCATTTTCTCAACCAAATCACCGCCATATCACAAAATTATTTACACAAAATAAGTATATTGCTATACATGCCATACTTAAGTTTTACAAGCCATTTACCCAGATGAAAGTCCTTTGGATAGTGTGATCGAACTTTCGACCCGTCCCGATTCCCGAGGTGGCTTGTTCAAAACTACAGTAAGTAAAGAGAAGGGAGTAAGCATAAATGCTTAGTAAGTTCATATGCAAATAACAAGTAACATAGCAATACGATTATACCAAACAACCTTAGCATGGTATCACCAAAACAAATATCACATTTCTAAACATCATTCATCATCTTACCACCTTATCGTTGTTGTATCTATTTTCAACTCGAGAGCTAAATACATACCTGAAGTGTCCATTTCACAACACTTACCAAAACATCACTTGCATCTTAAGTGTTCTTCAATTTCACTAGAAATTTTACCAGTTGAACACATCGGAATATAACTCGGATACATGGATAATTTGCACATAAGTGCCACATATGTAATCAAGCAATCATGTAACCCACCCCTAAGTGAACTTGGACTCAACTCAATGAGCTCGAGCGTTCGCATCCATAAGTGAACTCGGACTCAACTCAACGAGTTCGGACATTCGCATCCATAAGTGAACTCGGACTCAACTCAACGAGTTCGGATGCTCAACCATCCTAGTGACATGTCACTTGTATCCTAATCTATTCCTAAGGTTCAAACGGGATTTTCCTCGAACACATATCCTTGCCATCTTCCGTAAAATGCTGAAACCAATATAGTCGGTAGCACTTTATACTTAACAAATAATACACATAATTTGCATTTTATTCGAAAATAACCACAAAGCATATATTTCATGATAAAAATCAGCATATCATATAATTAACATCAATAATTTAAAAATAACAATTATGCTACAGTATTTACACATGAACTTACCTTGGTACCAAAATATAAAGATTTTGCAATTTAGTCCACAATCTTTTCTTTTCCTCGATTGGGGTCGATTCCACGTCTTTCTTGATCTAAAATAACACATTTAGCTTATTTAATACTCACATTATCAAATTAGTCTTTAATTCAAATTTTAGCAAAATTACAATTTTACCCCTAAACTTTTGCATAATTACACTTTTGCCCCTAGGCTCGGGAATTAAACTTTATTCCTTATTCTTATGTTTTATAAGATGCTGATGACTTTTCCCTTCTATGGCAACATCAAATTCTCACTCTAACATATACTTGTGACTATTAGGTATTTTTGCCGATTAAGCCCTTTTACTCGTTTTCACTTAAAACCGAGTAGTACAAGTTGTCTAACATAATTTAAAACCTCATATTCTATCATAAAACACCAAAATACACAAATTTTACCTATGGGTATTTTTCCAAATATGAACCCTAGGTTGAATTATTACTAGCATAAGCTTAATCGAGCCACTAGGATTCCAAAAACGTAAAGAACATTAAAAACGGGGTTTGGAATCACTTACTATGGAGCTTGAAAGTTGAAGAAACCCTAGCTATGGAGAGAGGGAGAATTCGGCAGCAACTAAGGAGGATGATGACCAATTTTCTGTTATTTTTCCCATTTTATTTCATTTAATATCCGAATGACCAAAATGCCCCTCCTTACTAAACTTTCAAAATTCCTTCCTTGTCCTAATTTTGTCCATGAACTTAAAATTGGTCAAATTTCTATTTAATACCTCCTAATTAATATTTCAGTGCAATTTCATACTAAAAACTTCTAGAATGCAAATTTTACAACTTATTCGATTTAGTCCCTACTTTCAATTTAAGCACTTTAGGCATAGGATTTCATCACGAAATTTTCACACAATCATGCAATCATATCATAATCATCAATATAATTATAAAATAATTATTTCTATCTCAGATTTGTGGTCACGAAACCACTATTCTGATTAAGCCCTAATTCAGGATATTTCAAGACCACGTCTGGGACATTGGATTGTACGATATGCGTGATTATCCGAGTATCCTATTCAATTCCAAATGGTTCAAAGAGCAATAATATTTTTACTAAATGAAAAATCGATTTAAAAGGTTCAGGTACGTATTCATAATAAGTTATGAAATTATGGTAAGTTAGATGTTTGAATTGATGAATAAATGTTACTTATTAATGTGAACTACATGTATGCTTATGTGAAAGTATACATTTGGTTTAATGGTGTATTTATGATGCAAATGAAAGTATATATGTATGTGAAAATCTATAATTGGCCAAATGTATAGTATATGTAATCTTGTAATTGTGATTTATATGTATTCATATATGAATGAGTATATTCGGCCAATGGTATATATGTGATCTTAGAAGTGAAAAATAATTATGATATTAAGTACATGTGTATTCGGTCTATTTAGATTTGATGCATAATTATATGTTTGATAAATGCATTATTTTGCAAGCTTGAAAATGTATATGAATATGATATAATGATTCGATCTTGTTATAATGAATTATAAATGTTATTGAGTTATTTATTTGTTTATGACTTACTAAGCTATGATAGCTTACTGTGCGTGTCTATGTTTGCCTCTGTTTTATAGATTTTGGAGACAAGTTACTAGCTCGGGGATCATCAACAAAGTTTATCACATTATCAACTATTTTTGGTATTTTATAAGTTTGACCTCGAACCTATGGCATGTATAGGCCAGATTAAATTTGGTTGAGTTTGAAGTTATGTATATATTAAGCCATGCGAAAATGGCTAATATGTTATGTGAGTATATGAAACTTTAGTTAAGTTTATATGTGTCATATACATTAAAAATGGTTGGTGATTTTGAATGTGTTTGGTTGATTTCGGCTATGGTTCATGCATAGATAAAAATATATGTGAACTTGGTTGATATGTTTTGTTAAGGTATTATTATGTGATTTGGTATTTAAGAATATTTAGTTGTATCCAAACATGGTTGGAGTTTAATTTGATATGCATATTGTATGGTATGTTTTGTCTTTATGAATGGTTTATTTATTTGGTTTAGTAATGAAGTAAAATGATAATGATTTATATATATTTGAATGTGCATTAGTTATTTTGATTTGGTTGTAATGGCAATGTATGTGCATATATACTATGTTTGAATGGTTGGCTAATTAAGTACAATTGATGAAAACTAATAATGAGTATGTTATATAACTATTTTGGTTAATATGCTTTGTTTGAGGTACGGTAATAAAAGACCAAAATGTTAGGTTTTGTATTGACTTGAAAATATGCTATATTTGTGGTTCGACAAATGTGTTTAAATTAGGTCATTATTTGTTTACTTATATGTTAATGTTATAATTATGGTAATGAATATTTGTGGACTAAGTTAGGCTATGAAAATTTGATTAATGAATGTGCTTTTTGTGTGGTTTCAAATGGCATATTACTTGAATGTTTTGGTCAGTTTATTTGAGTAGTTTAATTGGTTAAGTTGATGATATATTCGGCATATGCTAAGTAGAATATTATAATATATGTATCTATATTATGAAATTGTTGTAGTTAGGTAAACAAATGTTATAATGGTACATGTTATTTATATGAAATGAAATGATGTATGTTTGCATGTTTTAAAGTATGCGCATATAATATGTAAGATGATAAGTTATTTTAATTTAAATTATTCGAATGCCATAAATGTTAAGTACACATATATGTTTGGTATATGAAATGAAATATACTTGGTTATGAGTTAAGCATTCGATTTCCATGTTTCCTTGGTTGTATTGATTGAATATAATTTTGGAAATTGTATGAATTATAAAATCGAAGCATGTTAGATTGGTTTAAAATTTTACTAGATAATTAACATTGAAAGAAAGTCTGTTCTGAGTTGTTTTGTGGTTGGTAATGCCTTGTAACCCCATTCTGACGATGGATATGGGTTAGGGGTGTTAAATTTGATTGGTATTAGAGCTACGGTTTAGTCGATTTTAGGACTAACATAGCGCGTGTGAGTCTAGCTATACATGCCATATTATATACTATGATAGTGTGATGATTTCTAAAATTTGAAAATGTGTTTTTGTATAGTAAATGGATCCTGATAGAGCCGTAGTTGATGATGTCGAGAGTATAGCACCTGCTCCCACGCAAGGGACAACGCCGTTTGATTCTCGATCGACTTTGAGTAACTAAAAGAGAGAGGCTAAGCAAGCCTTTTACCAAACGATGAATGAATGGTTTACTCAGTATATCCGAACGAATCTGGCTGCATAACAGCCTCCACCCCTGACTAATCCTTCTTCGATACCTGCTATACTTCAAGTGATTGATCCATTTAGATTATATAAGCCCCCTGTTGATAAAATCAGAAAACACGAGGCTGAAGAATTCAGAGCTATTGATGATGATGATGATGTTGAGCAAGCTGAATTCTGGCTTGATAATACTATCTGCGTGTTTGATGAGTTATTTTGTACCCCGGATGAGTGCCTAAAATGTGTCATATCTTTGCTACGAGACACCGTATATCACTGGTGGAATACGTTAGTATCGGTGGTTCCGAAAGAACGGGTGACCTGGAAGTTCTTTTAGACTGAGTTTCGTAAGAAATACATCAGCTAGACTGTAACACCCCTAACCCATATCCGTCGCCGAATTAGGGTTATAGGCAATACCGCTCTAATCCCTCACACATAGTGCTAGTTGAGGAAATTGAGATTAGACCTGGTCTAACTATCGAGGAAGAATCGATTCATATATTGGATCATGACGTTAAGGTAGTAAGGAGGAAATCTGTTCCACTGGTCAAAGTGCTATGGTGTAATCACGGTTTAGAAGAAGCTACGTGGGAACCAAAGGAGACGATACGACGACAATACACTCACTTATTCTGACCAGGTAAATTTTGAGGCTGAAATTTCTTTTAGGGGGTAGAGTTGTAACGTCCCAAAAATCTAAGGTCTGTATTTTTTCGTGTTTTGGCATAAATTCCATGTTTACTTTACTGGTTTAATGGTTTGGGTGTGTTTTGGAGTGTTTGGGAAGTCCTAGGTTCAAGGTCCGGCTTTTTTCAGAATTTTTTAACTTGCTCTTAAAAGAATCTGGGTACTGACGCATGGGCTTTATAAATAGTTGTGGTAGATTTATGTCACAAGTGAGCTTGTAGTCCAGTGGTTGTGGCGTCATTAAGGTGGCAAAGGAGCTTGAGTTCGACTCACTCTATGCACAATGAGTATTTATTTTATTCCTTGGCTGTGTGAGTGGTGGAGTTGGATTGAGACTCTAAGTTTGAACTGGTCATGAGGAATTTGAATGGAGGGTTGGAGTGATTTGTGGAGTAAATAGTGGAGGGATAAGGGGAGAGATTTTTGGATAAATTCAAAGGATGTATGATGGTAGAAGGTTGTAGCCGAATGGAACACTAAGGCTCCCTTGTTTTCGGTTAGGAAAAAGGTTGGGACATTTTGTGTAGCGTGCAGGTGGCCGAATTCTCCCAATTCAATTTCGGTACTCTGTTGTTTCAAGGTTGCATTCGCTCACGTTATTATTTCTCTTTTGGTTGTTTGCCTTTCTTTTCTTGTTTTTTTGGCTGAAAATGTATTCTTTTCAATTGGTCTTATTCTTTTCTACTAAACATTGCTTCTCTCCCTTTTCTACTGTGACCGTTTCTCTCTTCCCTCTACTCTCTTCTCATCTTTCCTCATCTTTTGCCGATTTGATCTCTTTTCTCTCGCTATTCCCTCTTTCGGTTTTCCTTAGCTGAACCTCTCTTGTTCTCTTCTCTATCTTTTCTTTCTCTTTTTCACATCAACTATATTATTTTGGTATACTCTTCGGATTAAATCGACTCTCGACACGCGTATACTACTCCTTTTATCGGTACTTGGTTCTGCAGTTTGGTAAGTGGTGGAGAATGGGGTATAAAGTTCTTGTTGTAATGATATCGTATGGCTTGTATGAATCTAAAAAAGAAGGGGGTTCTTGTGTAGGTTGTGGCCAAGGGTGATTGGTGCTTTGCTTGTAAAGGTTGTGGCCAAGGGTGATTGGTGCTTTGCTTGTGAACTGAAGAGGTGATCGCTTCTATTGTTGGTAAAGGTATCGTATTTGATTTGGAATTCCGTTAGATTTCATTAGTGTTATGAGTTAAGTTTCTAACCAGATATTATTGGTTTAATTTAGGTACAAGGTTACTTTGAGCACAGTTTGCTTTCATAATCAGGTGTGTAACCGTACACCCAATTGTGCTACTGTCAAAATGTTGGATAAAGGTGTGTATTCACACCACTATGTTACTGTGAACCGGAAAAAGCCGAAAAGCTGAAACTTTGGCATTTGAGGCTTCACGAGTGTGTGAACGCTCGTGTGGTGAATCGAGCCCACAAATCATGGCCGACAGACTGTAGAGGCCGCCACAAGTGTTCTTGTGGGCTTGGGCTGTTATGGGCCTCGTTGGGCTGAAATGGGCGGTGTGGGCCAAAAGGCTCATGGGCCCCACACGGATTATATTTGCGGTAAGTGGAAAATAATGGAGTGGGCTTTGGTGATCACACAGTTGCGACTGAATTTGGGCTAAATGGGCCACACAAGCGTGTGTGCCCACTTGGGCCACATAATGGGCCTTGGGCCCATTTACACTATTTTGGCCATATGGGTTTTCTGAGTCGTTAGAGACGACTGTAGACCTTTTGAAGGGTCAATATCTGTACCAAGACCCAAAAATTAGTTAAATGACTGAAATACCCTTAAGGGGTAAATTACTGTTTTACCCCTAACCGACAAAATGACCATTATACCCTTAGGGGTAGGTTAATTGATGTGTGTATGACATTTATATAACTGGTTTGAGTATGACATACTGCATACATGTAATTTTTATGACACGACATACTGCATGGGTTTGGGTTTTAGATTTGGAGGAAATACTGTATCAGTGCCTTTGCCACGTAGTTGCTGCTCTAGTGCCGTTGCCACTTACTGTTATTAGCAACTTTGTTGCGTTACTGTTAGCAGCTTCGTTACGATATTGGTGTGTTGGCTGGGTGGGTTGATTTAATCCCCACATGGTGTGTTGGTTGGTACAGGTGGGTTACATGACTGCACTGTACTGATACTGTATTGGGCTTAAGCCCACACTGTTACTGTATAGGGCTCAGGCCCAGACTGTTACTGCATGCACTGTTTACTACTTGACTAATAGGGGGTTACACACTGAGTTTTCATAAACTCACACTTTCTTTCTGTCTGTACAGGTAATCCCCAGCCTTAGATGATTTGGTGCTGGGAGGGACTTGGAGGTGGCCACACAACTGCTGTGTCTTGCACTTGACTTTATTTAATTTACGTTTCACTTTTGGGTTTTAATTTTGTAATAAAGTCGTTTGTGGGTTTTAAGTTTTAATTGGGATTTTGATTTCTTATATTAAATTGCTAGTCTAAGACAACACGAGTTTCCAAAACGTCACAGTTTTCTAAAGAACACTAGCTTTCAACAACAAAGTTTTCGAAATGCTTCCGCGGTTTAAGTTGAATAAATATATCAAAGTCAAACAAATTGGTAAACATTTTGACATGAACCACTTTTTTAAATAATAATAAAAAGATTTAAATTCAGTGACAGATTCTTACCGAAAGGATCAATTTTCGAATTACACTTTGATGTGACACGCCAGATTCGGCCATAACATCTAGGCCGGGTTTGGGGTGTTACAATAATGCATATACATTATTACTCCAATAGTTAAACCATATGACCAATAATCACAACATTCAAATTTCGAAATAATAATCAAACATGTTTCATTATATCCAATTGTAAACGTCTATTTTATAAGTAAATTACTAATCATACCACATATATATATGCCTAAGTACATTCGTATATACCATAATGATAAGTCACATCTACGGCTTAATATACAATCAAACATATAAGGAACATAAACATATATCTTCATATGGTTAGATATTATTGCATACTTTACCAAGTTCATACGCATTTCACCATATCAACATTAACCATTTTCGAACACAAATAACAATTCATTTCATATCTAATTCACAAGTTAAAAATTATATCTAAATGTTATACCAAATTACACATATACACGGCCAATTCACATGCCAAAAATTACCATATTTAAAAGGCAAACACATAACCAAGACACTAATCAAGCTCTAAACATAATTCATACCCATTTCATATGTCACTTCTCATGCTAAATAATTCATACACAAAACCATTCATCTTTCAATATAAATATTCGAACATCCTTTATAACTTCCTTACGTAACATTTAAAGTATAAACATTCTTTACCATACTAAACCAAATCAAATATCAAGCCATTCATCATATTTCATGAGTATAAATGTTGAATCACAACTAACTCATAGCTATCTCTTATTTTTATCACATTTAACCGAATACATAAGTACATAAACAATCCATAATCCAAACACATACAAATATATATATCCAAAACACAAAACAAACATATCATACAATAAACATATCAAAATAATCCCCTACAATGTTCGAACTTAACCAAATATCATTTAATGCCAATTCACATAATAACACCTTAATCAAACATAACAACCAAATTCACATATACTTTTATCTATGCACAACCATAGCAAAATCAATCACATATACATCCAAAATCATCAACCATTTCCAAAACATATAACACATATAAACTTGACTAAAGTTTCATATACTCACATAACATATTAGCCATTTTCGCATGGCTTAATATATACATACTTCAAACTTGACCAAAACCAACCTAGCTTATACATGTCATTGGTTCAAGTGTAAACTTATCAAATACCAAAAAATAGTTGATAATGTGATAGACTTTGTTGAAGATCCCCGAGCTTGTAACTAATCTCCAAAATCTATAAAATAGAGGTAAATACAAACACACACAATAAGCTATCATAGCTTAGTAAGTCATAAGCAAATAAACAACTCAAAGACATAATCAACTCATTTAAACCAAATCAAATTATACTATCATAATCACATTAAATCTCAATCTTACAATTTCATGTATTATATATATACTTTCACATATAAATATTCATGGCTGAATCAACATATATATACGTTAACAAAGTATCATTCAATTTCCAAGCCAAAATATCATTATCATACCATGTACATATACATTATATACATGTATTCATAAATCAAAGTATAAAATCATATACTTATTTATATTATATGGCTGAATATACCATAAAAATGCACATATGTTTACATTAGTAACTTGTATAATTTGCATCACATATTAAATGGCCAACTTACCTTATTTTCAAATAGGTAATTAACTATCTCATACCTGATCGTTTTAGCTTGTTTTACACATTCGATCATAACTTATCATTGCCCATTGAACCATTCAGAATTAAATAGGATACTAGGATAATCACACATATTGTACAATGCCAACGTCCCAGACGTGGTCTTCCATGCTATCTCATATCGATGCCACTGTCCCAGATAGGGTCTTACACGAATCAAATACAATGCCGATGTCCCAGACATGGTGTAACACCCCTCACCCGTATCCAACGTCGGGATAGGGTTCGAGGAGTTAACGGACTTAAACATTCACAACAACACATAACATATTACCAACCATGCATGGCAAACAAGCATATGCACATCACCAATATCAAACATAACATAAATAGCTAGATTTATAAGTCAGAATCATTAGCTCACTAAAGGCCAATATATTTGACCAAATTATAATAACACATGTTAGAAAACAAGGTCTCTATACATGCCACTCACTTGATAATTCTAGCATATGTGTTTATACTGTCAAGGTATTGGCTTGATAGTGTGATGCTGCCTCCGATGATCTCCAACCCTGAGCTAACCTGACAACACTAAAAGAAATGGAAAGGAGGGGGTAAGATTTACGCTTAGTAAGCTCGCATGAAATAATAATAAGCAATTTACTAACATGCTTTCCATAGTAAAACTAACCCAATTGTACATTTACACATGTTCTGGTTAAGCTTTTTTCTTGAGTCACAGTCACTAAATCATTTATATTTGGAGTTACAAAACTCCAAATTAAGATCCGTAAATTTTCCCAGAAACTAGACTAATATATCTTTCCACCATAAAATTATCATAATTTTTGGTCAAGCCAATAAGTACAGTTTATTATTAAAAGTCTCCCCTGTTTCACTGTTTGACAGCTTCAACCTTTCTTCACTAAAATTTATTTATCTCATAGTACGAGACTCAAATAATGTTCCCATTTGTTTCAATTAAAAGTATACTCATAAAATATTCTAAGCATATAAATTATAACACAAAATTATTTTTCTACAATTTTTAACAATTTTTCCAATTCAAAACAGGGGATCTCGAATTCATTCTGACACTGCCTCACAAAAATTAGAGTATCACATAATATAAAACTCTTTTGCTCCCCCTGTTTCCTTTATATGAAAATAGACTCATTATGATTTAATTAAATAATTTATTTAAATTTAATTCAACTTACACAATTTTTGGCGAATTTTCAAAGTCACACAACTGTTGCTGTCCAACACTGTTTTACTACTAAAATTCACTCCTACATAATTTCACTTAATCCATTTTGTCTTATCGAAGTTCACTCAAATATCGAGCATATTGCTCAAAATTTTCTTAAACATATACCTGCACTTATTCATCATATAATCATGTTCACATGTATATTTACTTAATCGATTTTCCCATTGAACTCTTCGAAATAATAACTAATACTCAGTTGCCTACACATATTTTCACACTTGTAGCCAAAGCTATCTGGTACGCATAGTAGCCTGCACTTAGTACTACACATGCGATCAATTATCCGGTACACGTAGTAGCCTGCACTTAGTACTGCACACGTGACCTAACCATCTGATACACGTAGTAGCCTACATTTAGTACTACATACGTGATCGAAGTTATCGGGTACGCATAGTAGCCTGCACTTAGTACTACACATGCGACCAATTATCCGATACACGTAGTAGCCTGCACTTAGTACTACACATGTGACCTCACAATAGATCATTCGTATCGTTTATATTCCGAAGGCTCAACCGGGAAATTCCTCACTTTCCAACATGTTACAATTTATTCATAGTCCTTTTTCAATTTGCAATTTACAACAAATAATCGTTCTATAGGCAGCGACATTTCATATGATAACAAAATATAATAAAACAAAAAGAATCGATAAATTATTTACGTACAAACTTACCTCGGATCCAGAAATGGCAATTTACAATTCTAGTCTATAACTTTGTATTTTCCCTATTTAAGTCCAAATCTCGATTTCCTTGATCTATAATATCACATTTAGCCTAATAATTAGTCACACTATTCATATGGGCCTAAAAATCATATTTTTACAAATTTTCATTTTGACCCCTAAACTTTTGCATATTTGCACTTTTGCCCTAAGGTTCGAAAATTAAACTTCTTCCTATTTTCTTATGTTTTATGACATGCTGATCATTTTTTCCCTTCTATGGAAACGTCAAATTCTCACTCTAACATGTACTTATGAACATTAGGTATTTTTACCGATTATGTCGTTTTACTCATTTTCACGTAAAATCGTTTAGCAAAAGTTATTTAACACAATTTCAAGCTTCATATTCTACCATTAAACATCAAAATACATGCATATCATTCATGGGTAAATTTTAAAACATAAATCCTAGCTCAAAATAATGGTAGAAATGAGCAGATCATGTTACCGGATTTTAAAAATACATAGAACATTAAAAACGGAGCTCAGAATCACTTACTATTAAGCTTGGAAGCTTGGCCAAACCCTAATCATGGCTGCTCTTGGTACATTCTGCTCTAGCAAGAAGAAAGGGACACATTTGGAGTTTAAAATTTTTCTTTTAATTCATTTTACCCCTAAATGACCAAAATGCCCTTTTTACTATTCTTTCAAAATTTACCCAATCAAGGCCATTGTTGTCCAACAAGTTATACAATGGTTTAATTATCATTTAAGGACCTTCCATTTAAAATTTCATAACAATTTGATACCTCTAACATGTAGAACTCAACTTTTGCACTTTTTACAATTTAGTCCTTTTTACTAAATTGAGTGCCCAAACGTCAAAATTTTCGAACAAAATTTTCACAAAATTATTTCGTGAAATCGTAGACCATAAAAATATAATGAAAATGAAAATTTTCTCATCGAATTTGTGGTGCCGAAACCACTGTTCCGACTAAGCCCAAAATCAAGATATTACACATGGTCTTACACGTAACCACATATATCGATGCCAACGTCTCAGACGTGGTCTTACACGAGAACACATATAGGAAATCCTATGTCATGACATATGTATCCTAGCTATTTCTAAGGTTCGTATGGGGCTTTTGAATGTCGTAACTCGGTCAAAACGATTTCATAAACATAATTCCCTATCATATTCACATTTGGCTAACAACATATACACTTCACATAATTCATTTCAGCAAGAAACAATCGGTTCCAAAAACAACACAGTTGAGAAAGAGGGAAAAAGAGAGAGTTCAGCCAAAAGGAGAAAGAATCAATAGCAGAAATGATTGCTCAAAATCAAAGTAGGCAAACCGTACGTTACCCTAAAGGAAAATCTAACACAATCTGCCATCAAGCAAAAGAAACCCCAAAAGCAGACATAATCGAAACTTGAGAGGGTAGCCGAACCCAATCGAAATTGTGTGTGCCTACAATCCAATTTCGGGACAACTCATTCCCTCCCCTCAACTCCCCATGAATTCCTCCCCAAATCTCTCCACAATCATCCTCAAACCGATCACCATCCAAATCCCCTTTTCTTCTCCTAAATTTTGGCTACACACTCCCCTACACCATTCAAACACTTCAACCGTCCAAGCAATAGAGTTCGACTAACACACAAGCTTTCACACGGCAGCACAACTCAAACTCGAGCCTCCTAGCAGCAGTAACACGCCACTATCCCTTGGACCAATAGCCTTTTTATAACTTGATTTTCCCCCAATTATTTAAAAACCCACTATCTAGAAGCAAGTGTTTTATCCAATTAAAACAAAATTTTTGCTAAAGCGAAGGTTTGAACCCAGCACTTCCCACACTTCTCAGGGTACTTAACCATTAAAGCAAACAAGCAAATATGCAACATAACATACAAATTTAATTACTTAAGATTTTGGGCATTACAACTCTACCCCCTAAAAGAAATTTTCAGCCTCAAAATTTACCTGATCAAAACAGATAAGGGTATTGTTGTCGCATCGCCTCATCGGGTTCCCACATGCCTCCCTCTGAGCTGTGGCTACACCAAAGTACCATAACCAGTGGGACAGACTTCTTTCTTAACACTTTTACATCACGCTCTAGAATCTCAACTGGTTCCTCCTCGAAAGTTAGATCCAGCCTAACCTCAATCTCCTTACTCAAAACAACATGCGTGGGATCAGAGCAGTAACGCTTCAGCATGGAGACGTGGAACACATCGTGAATCTGGTCCAACTCTGGATGTAACTCAAGTTGGTAGGCAACTGGTTCCACACGCTTCAATATGCGGTAAGGCCCAATGAACCTAGGGATTCGCTTGCCCTTCCATCCAAACCTCAATACCTTCTTCCATGGCGAGACCTAGAGAAAGACGAAGTCCCCCACAGAATATTCAATCTCCTTACATTTCAGATCCGCATACAACTTCTTTTTGTCTGAAGCTGTCTGCAATCGATCCTGAATTAACCTAAATTTATCTTCGGTATCAGAAACTGATTCAGGGCCTAGAACACGCTGCTCGCCCAACTCAGTCCAACACGAAGGAGTACGACCCCTATGACCATATAGTGCCTCGTAAGGTGCCATCTGTATGCTAGACTGGTAGCAATTGTTGTATGCAAACTCTGCTAGCCATAAGTAGTCCTCTCAACTGCCTTAGAAATCTATTACACAACTCCTTAACATGTCATCCAATATCTGAATTACCCTCTTTGACTGACCACCTATCTGAGTATGGAACGCAATACTGAAGTCTAACCTTGTACCCAGTGCTTCGTGCAGCTTCTTCCAAAACTGAGAATTGAAATGAGGATCTCTATCAGATATTATAGAAATCGGTACCCCATGCAATCTCACTATCTCAACCACATACAGTTTAGCCAGTTTCTACAACAAGAAATCGGTACAAACTGGTATGAAATGGGTAGATTTGGTCAATCGGTCCGCGATGACCCATACCAAATCCTTTTTAAAAGGCATTAGGGGCAGCCCAGTTACGAAATCCATAGTTACTCTCTCTCACTTCCAAAGTGGAAGCTTGACTCGCTGAAGTAATCCTGAAGGAAACTGATGTTCTGCCTTAACCTGTTGGCAGGTTAGACATTTACTCACAAAGTCGGTAACTTCACGCTTCAGACCTGGCCACCAATATAACTCACGAAGGTCTTGGTACATCTTATTTCCACCTGGATGCATAGCATAAGGGCTATTATGCGCCTTTCATAGTATAGACTGCCTCAGATCAGTATCTTTCGGTACACAGACTCTCCTACGGAAACAGAGTACCCCTTTGCTATTCAGTCCAAAATCTGATGTTTCATCATTCTCAATCTATCGGAATCAAGGACCTAGTGACTTATCCTCCAACTGTTTACCCTTAATCTATTTAATCCACATCGATTTAACTTGGAGTTCAGCCAACAAGTAACCATCATCAAATAAACTGAGACGACCAAACATCGCCCTAAGATCAGCCATAGTACTACCGCTCAGTGCATCAGCCACCGCATTGGCCTTACCCGGATGGTATTCAATCGAACAGTCATAATCTTTAAGTAGCTCAATCCATCTACACTGCCTAAGATTTAGTTATTTCTGAGTAAGGAGATACTTGAGGCTCTTATTATAACACCCAAAACCTGGCCTAGAAGTTAGGCTCGAATCTGACGTGTTACATTGAAGTGTTTTTCAAAAACCATGTTTTCATTGAAACCCTTTTTATTTGAAAACTTGAGTAAAACCCCAGTTATTTAGTTTATTTTATAAAGTGGTACTTTGAAAAGTTAATTAATTCTATTCCCAAAAATTTTTTTAAGTTGTGGAAGCTAATTTTAAAAGTAACTGATTTATGAAAACGTGATGTTAAAAACTAAGTTGCGAAACCATTCCGAGAATGTTGTAGAAACGTAGTGTTGTTTAAAAATAGTTATAAATTGAAGTAAATAAAACCCAAAGTTAAAATTCAAACAAACTTTAAGAGGCCTTATTACAAAAGTTAAAAACCCGAAATAGAATCTAAAACATAAATAAAGTCCAAAGGTAGTCGTGTGGCCATCTCCGAGTCCCTCACAGCACCGATCCTCCTAATGCTAGGGATCACCTGCACAGTTAACAAACGGGATGAATTTATGAATACTCAGGGTGTAATCCCCTTACTAGAGTAACAGTGAATGAACTGAAACAGAAACAGAAACAATCTGGGTCAGAGCCCTTTAACAGTAGCAGTACAGTCCAGCTCAGAGCATACGTGGGCCAAAGCCCATTACAATATCATTTGGGTCATAGCCTATAACAGAATCAATTGTGTAACACCCCAAACCCGGCCCAAACATTATGGCCAGATCCAGGGTGTCACATTGAAGTGTTTTATCGAAAACCTTGTTTACATTGAAAACCCTTCTTTGAAATAAAAACCTTGAGTAAAATCCCAGCTTGTATTTGTTGCTTTCAAAGCGACGTGTATTTTAAAGAAAAACTATTCCTCTTTGTATGATAATAATTACTTTGTAAAATCTCTTTTCAGTTGCGGAAGCTTTATTTAAAATAAATGATCTATGAAAACTTGTCATTTAAAAATTGAGTTACGGAAACGTAATATTCAAAAATAGTTATGGTTTTCAGAAAACCATGTTCTACTTCTAGCAAATATAAAGAATAATAATAAATATAATCCTAATTTGAATAATAACTAGAGGAAAGGCCTTATTACATTCCGAACTGAAATAACTTTAAATACTAGAAATTATAGGCTTAAGAAAAGAAGTCCAAGTCATCTTGCTAGCTGGCCACCTCGGAGTCCCTCCAACCGTCGAACCACCTACTGAGGATCACCTGAGAAAAATAAAAGAGGGGGTCAGTTTTTTAAAACTCAGTGTGTACAACCCCCGGCAAAAAGAAAAGCATGTAATAGCAAGTCTCTTTAGGCCCTAGCCCAATTCAATTTTAGAACAAATGTAAAGTAATCAAATATGCACAGATTGTGACAGTCCTAAATTGACCCTAGTCGGGAAGTGGTTTCGGGACCACAAAACCTAGTCAAAAATTTTGTAAAATATTAATTTCAGTGTTTTTGTTATGTGAATTACCTAATGTGAAAGTTGGGTGGTCTAATTTAGTTAATTGGATGCTAAATTATTTAGTTGGGATTTGATTGTATAAAGGAAAATTTTAGAAGTCTTTTTCTTAAAGTGGCCAATTGTTAACATGGCTAAAATGTGGGGCTTGCATGTCAATTAGACCCCTTTTTTTTAGAAATAAAGAACATTCCTTTAGATAAATGCTAAAGACAGCCAGGGATACAATTTAAACTTGTATAAGTACACATTCAAAAGATGCCATTTTCGCATGGCTTATATACATTAACCAAAATATTCTTCTGCCACTAGTCTATTCTACACATGCCATAAAATAAACCAAAACATAACAGTACCAAGCAGTGGATAGTGATAGTGTAACAAGTTGCTGACGATCCCCGAGTCTGTAGCTTACAAATGAGATCTATAAAACAGAGGAAACAAAGTAAACGGAGTAAGCATTACAATGCTTAGTAAGTTTTAAGCAGTGTCAACAGATAACAATCAAATTATAATATGGTTGTTCGTATTTTTTTTTATTTCACTCTTCCTTTGGGTATATCATCCCTTTACCGAATATGCACATCTCATCATATACAATAGGCATATAAACTTTCACCTAAAAGTGAGCTCATGTAACATAGATATATTGTATAATTTCACAAAACCTTTCACACTGATCCGATGCCACATAATCATAGGAATAGTCTCATAGATTGCTCACGTATGCGTCACATAACTACCTTATGATTTAGATCAAATCAAGCTCACATATAGACTCGGAGTACATACCTATTTAACCTTTCGCATTGAATATATTTATAAGCAATTCTTATTGCGAAGTCTTATAGCTTTAAACTCTACTCAGATTATCGGTGAGACCTTTATCTCAGATGAAATCTCCATACGAAGTCAGCGGGTCTTAACCCGGACATAGTCACCACATATAGTCATCGGGTCTTAAATCCCGGATTTACATCACAGAGTTTCATGCATATTTATTCACATGTTACAGTATTCACATCGATTATCATATTTGTAATTCATTTGCCTCATCAAATATCTAATAAAACACACCTTCCACAGTTTGTCATTTGGCCACAATATATGTAAACACTTTCACGTTCATCACATTGGCCATTCGGCTTTATCTCATATATACACATTCACATTCATCACATAAAATCCTGAATCAAAATATAAATTTTCATATATTCACATCACAATTATCCAAATATACTTCATATCCCACATATACTTTCATGTATACACTTTGTCTTGGCTGAATCTACATCTATCATTTTCCAATGAATAATTCAATTTCAGGCCATACTATCATTTCATATTCGAATACTTATAAACTTACAATTTCACAATTTTTAATATCAAAGATCCATCTAACACTCATATATCATTTTATAATGTCACAAATTAGAATTCACGTATGGGTTTAATCAATAGCTTATGAGCAACTAAAACAAGTTTTATCAATGTTTACAACATAATCACAAATTCTCTACAAGCTATTTTCCTGAGCAACAGTCGTTAAATTATTTGTAATTGGAGCTACGAAACTCCAAATGATGTGCCGTTAATTTTCCATGAAAATAAACTCGTATATCTTCTATCCACAAAATTTTTAGAATTTTTGGTTTGGCTAATCAATACCAGATTTTTCTTAAAGTTTCCCCTATTTTACTGCTTGACTATTCTGACTACTCTTCACTAAGAACTGAATTTCTCTTTGTACAGAATTCAAAATATGTTTTCGTTTATTTTGTTTGAAATTAGACTCATTAAGGAGTCTAAGCATATAATTCTTATCTTATAATCATTTTTGTACGATTTATAATGATTTTCCAAATACTGAACAGGGGATTTCGGAGCCATTCTGACTCTGTCTCACACAACTTTAAAAAAAATCTCATTATCGGCAACCCCTTTACTTACCCGATTTCTTTTATACGAAACTAGACGCATCAAGCTTTAATTACATAATCTATTCAGCCTTTAACTCAATTCCCACAATTTATGGTAATTTTTTTTAAAACACGCTACTGCTACTGTCCCGAGCCGATTTATACAAATTTACTCTGTAAAGTTCTCATTCACATATTTAAAACATAATATCATATATGCCATTATTTAGAAAAGTTATTGACCTTAACGTATATACTTAATTCATATTCATCCCATTTAAAAACTTAAAACTTACAAAGGAATCAAACTCAAATACTTAAGAACTTACCTCGGAAGTTGTCGAACGATTACAGATCGACTATTCGGTTAGGTAGCTTTTTCTCTTATCCGAATTAGACTCCCTAAGCTCTTGAGCTTGAATAAACAAATTTAATCTATTACAAACCAATTATACAAACTCATGGCCGAATACAACAAGAAGACTAACTAGATTCTACTAGCCACTCATTGCTCTATTATTAACCTTACTTAATTATAAACACATTCGGCAACTACCTCAACCTTATTTAATACAATTAACACTGAATTCCTCATGTAAAAAGTACCATTGCTGAATATCATTTAGTTCACAAGGTCCTAATTTCAAAAATTTGACAAGCTCATACCCATTTCCTACTAATTCCATCATTTTAACTCAGGTACGGCAAAGCTAAATTCCATTCTTCCATTAGTTTGCATTTAACTAAATCATGCCTTAATGTTAAGCACATTCGACAATGGTGCAAACATCAATTAACAAACAAACATTATCAACCCATATTTTTATTACACGTTTTCCCCAATTTAACACCCCCAAATTATCAAACTTTAACAAGTTTAAAACTCATCTAATGATCATTTATAAACTAAAGCATCAATCATTCAAATTCAACTCATCACAACATGGCCGAATACACATTTCTCCTACTTCCATTCTAAATAAAATTTTATCAAGCTTCCATCTTCATTTAACTATGTACCATTTAGAACTATCAATACTTTACACCCTTTAACAAATTATAATCAATTGCCAAATGCATCTTTGACAATTTAAACCACACAACTCAAATTCTTACAATTTAAGCTTAGAAATTTCTATTCATGTAAATTTTAGCAACATGGAGTCCATTAAACACTCCAAAATTCCATTTGAACAACAATTGTTCAACCTTCTAGCATAATTTCAATCTGGACAGCAAGCATTATTTAACATTCAGACATCAAAGAACGAATTTAATCCTCATCAATTCAATCAATATCAAGTGTCCTAATTTGGACATTAGTAGTCTTAAATAAAACCACAACAAATCAAACTTGAAAATTTTCACAGTTAATATTGTAAAGAAAAATTTAAAGAACCAACAAGCTTACCAAGATTTTCCCGCTTCTCCTACCTTCTACCGTCTCCATTCTGATAGCCCAAAATTGACCCTAGTCGGGAAGTGGTTTCGGGACCACAAAACCGAGTCATAAAAATAATTGATTTCCATATTCTATGCTTATTATGTGTGTACATGAGTATGTGGAAGTTTCATTCTCCAATTTTGCCAATTGCATGAGAAATTATTAAATAGGGATTGATATGAGACATGGTGAAAATATGATAGGCTAATTTAAAATGGTCTATTAATGCATGTTGTGAAAATGATGGGTTTGCATGTCAAATTACCCAAAATTTGAGCTAGTGGTTGGCCATGCTATGGGTGGAAACATGTTGGGAACATGTTGGCCTAGTGAGGTATGTAGGAAAAAAATAAAATAAGGGGCATGGGCATAAAATAATGAAAAGGAGTATGATGAATACAAAAAAAATGTGTGTAGTTGTTTCCCCCCCCCATTGCCGTGAGCAAAAGAAAAGAAAGGAGAAAATTTTTGTTCATCCTTTCTCATCATCATTTAGCCGAAACTAGAAAGAAAAACAAAGAAAAAAAATGCTCATCCTTTGGTTCATCCTTGGCCAAAAATTTTAAGGAGGAAGGAAGAAGAAAGGTTGAAGAGGTTCGGCCATGCATGTAGCTAGGCTAAGGTATGTTTGATGATGTTCCATGAGATGCATGCATGTTTTAGTTGTTAGCTTGAGTTCTACCTAGCCCATGGTCTAAATCTTGCTATGTGATGGAAATGACACTCGGCCATGGATGCATCATTCTTGGTTGATGTTTGATGTTGTGGTGATGAGGCATGAAGATGAGTTAAGATTCGGCCTAGGTGGAGTTTGTGTTAATGCCATTGCATGCTAAATATGAAGCTTGTTAATGATGCATGTGATGGTGGCTTGATGATTCTTGAACCTCCTTTTTAGCATTTTTGAGTGAGCACATATGTGCATTGGTTGCTAAATGGAGAAGAATCGGCTAGCAAGTTGTGTGCTAAGGCCGAATATAACTTTTGCATGTTAATGAGCAATGCATGTGTTAAATTGATGGAAAGGGAGAGGATGCTTTACTAGTGTGTATATGTGTGTATTAGCCAAGTTTTGAACTTGAAACAAAAGGGTGTTTAGTCAATACAAGTGACCATACTTGTAGAATGTATTAAGTGTTGAAATCGGCCCCAAAATAGACATGCATATTCGGCCAAGGGGAAAAAAATTAGCTAAAATGTTGAGTTTGATTCATGATTCTGTACATATGTGACTTTAATGTCTAATGTATAAATATGGGCTAAGTGCCTTGTGTTCCTCTTTTCGATGCTCAAATGATTAAATCAATTTATTTGTTTAATTAAGCTCAAGAGCAAAGGGGAACTAAATCCGGTAAAGGGAAGGAAAAAGTGGTCGAATAGCTATCGGAATCGTTCGACAACACCCGAGGTAAGTTCTTGAGTAAAAGAGCTTAAATTATGATGTGATTAGATCATGTTTTGAGCAAATTAAAATCATGCTCTTTGTGTGGCTATTGAGCCGAATTTGCAAGAATGATAAATGTCTTGTGTTTGAGTTTTGCTAACGAAAATGAAATACGAATGGGCCATGATTTATTGTTAAATGTGCATGGTTATTTGAATGATGTCCGGGCTAAGTCCCGAAGGCTTGTGCTAAGTGACAATATCCGGACTAAGATCCGAAGGCATTTGTGCGAGATACTAATTCCGGGCTAAGCCCGAAGGCATTTGTGTGAGATACTAATTCCGGGCTAAGCCCGAAGGCATTTGTGCGAGATACTAATTCCGAGCTAAGCCTGAAGGCATTTGTGCGAGTTACTAAATCCGGGTTAAGTCCCGAAGGCATTTGTACGAATTACTATAATCAGGCTATGTCCCGAAGGCATTTGAACGAGGAGCTATATCCGGTTAAATTCCGAAGGTACGTGATTTGGGAATGAATGAACTTGCTGTAAAATTCCAGTTAATACTCTCGAAACATCCCAACATTGAGGTATGTTTCGTATGTGCTTGAATCTAGTTGAGCCCTTACAAATAAGTATTCGCTCAGTTGATAAACGAGCTACCGGCCTTTGGCTGAGTTGATCTTTTGTGTATGTACATAAGGGTTGGTAATGTGACGCAAGTATGATATCGAAAATTTGTGCATATGAAATTATCCGTTTAGCCATATGAATGCTGTACTTTTGTTGTGCTGGAATTCCTTGCTCAAAACTTACTAAGCATAAATTGCTTACTCCGTTTCATTGCTCCTCTGTTTTATAGATTTGGTTCTCCAGCTATCGGACTCGGGATCTTGAGGTCAAAGTCGCCCACACTATCAAAGCCCCCTTTTGGTACAATTTTGGTTGAACTTCGAAATGGCATGTATAGGACTACCCGTTTGTTGTGGGTCGTGGACCCTTTGGACTTGTATAATTTTGGATAGCCATGCGAAAATGGCTTATATGTGTTTGAGTATAATGTTATAATCATTCGGTGTGGATATGCTTGACAAGGATTAGCCATAGGAATGGTTAATCACTATCATAAATTGTGCTATTTATGCAAAAAGGGCTAGTTGAATCATGGAAACCATGAAATAGGTAAAGTCTACCTTAAAGGCAGATGCTGACAGCAGCAGTGAGGTAGATTTGGAAAATCACTAAAAATAGCAGGAATGGAATTAAATAGTGAATAAATTATGTAAACAAACCTTGATGAATCTAATTTCATACGAAAGTAACGAAACCATCATACGGACAGTATGTTAAGAGATATTCAGGTTCTCGTGAGACAGGGCCAGAACGGTTTCTGGATTTCCTGTCCTGACTTTGGAAATTCATTATAAATTAACCAGAGATAATTAGAAGTCATACCATATATGTATAGATTCCTCTCTGAGTCTAGTTTCTATAGAAACAAACTGCATCAGTATTGGAGCCCTGTACAAGGAGATATCCAAGTCGTAATGCGCAAAGGTCAGGGTAGTCAATCCCTGTAACATGGGAGACTTTGACTAATAAACTGTACTAATTGGCCTGACCACAAATTCTAGAAAAAAATATGTAGATGGGCATATGAGTCTAGTTTCAGGGAAAAATCACGAAACTGATTTTCGAGTTGTGAAACTCAAGATATGATTTTTAAATCGACTATTACGCAGATTGGCAGTGTCTGGAAAATTTTTTAAAAGTCTGTTAACACCTCGTGTTCGACTCCGGTGACGGTCTCGGGTTCGGGGTGTTACATCCATTTTTCTTTTTGTTGCAGCCCTCTTCTTCTTCTTCAATGGATTACCGAGTTACTTGATATTTCAGCTACCTAACTAGCTAAAATCATAGTTTTTCCTGCATGCATGCGACACCAAGCCTTCTTCCAATCGGTTTTCCAGCAGAACAAATATGGAAGAAAATTAAAACTCCATTCCCCCTTTCTTTCCAAACGGTGAAGAAAAATATAAAGAAAGTGGAAGATGAGACCAGTTTTTATGTTTTATTCATTTCATATTATAAAACCAATTATCATTATTTTACTAATATAAAAAGCACAAAGATACAAATTTCCCTTCATCATTGCCGTCCACTAAAAAAAAAGGGGTCTAATTGACATGCAAGCCCCACATTTTAGCCATGTTAACAATTGGCTACTTTAAGAAAAAGACTTATAAAATTTTCCTTTATACAATCAAATCCCAACTAAATAATTTAGCATCCAATTAACTAAATTAGACCACCCAACTTTCACATTAGGTAATTCACATAACAAAACACTGAAATTAATATTTTACAAAATTTTTACTAGGTTTTGTGGTCCCGAAACCACTTCCCGACTAGGGTCAATTTAGGACTGTCACACAGATCCCACCCATCCAACTGCTACACACTATCTCTATCCCCTGATACACACCATGTGAGGATATAAATACCGACCCACCCATCCGATACACTCCAATGGTAGCCCGATTGCGGTATTACCTTCATTGCAGCAAGCTGCTAATCAAATGTTAGGCTTAATAGCCAGCAGTGGATCCACGGTCGTCAGGCAACCATGCGATCCTTATATACTTCCTCCGTTCCATAATTCCCAACCCATATGCAACCTAAACATAATATCATATGAATGCAGCAGGTATACATGTAACATCCATAAATCTTACATTCCACACATAGGGGTATTTTAATCATTTCCTCCTTTAGGGGCATTTTCAGTAATTTCTCTTTATTATGGGTTTATTACTTACCTTGGCTCGTTAACAAGTCCTCGTTGGCTAAAGTGAACAGATACTATGCACCAGGTAGGATCCCAGAGAAGAGGAGGTGAGCCATTAAGATCGCTTAAGTACCAAGCTCTCTCTAGATCCAATCCTAGACATGCATATACCCATTGGCACACCTTAACCTTATGACTCGTCCACAGTTGCAATTAATTAATTATTTAAGTTTTATGCCTGATTAAGTAGTTACCAAAAAAATTGGGTCCACAACCCCATATTAAACACTAACAGATCCATAATTATTCATTTGGCCCCTTTAGGCCCAATCTCATTCATATGGCCCATCGGGCCCAATCACTTTCATATGGCCCATCAGGCCCAATCATTTTCATATGGCTCGTCAAGCCTAATCACACTCATAGTCATGCAATCATATGATTTTTCATCACATAGTATCAAATTACCAATTTTTCCTATTATGGGCCCTACAACCCATCGGACCCATTTAACCCATTCTGGCCCGGTTGGCCAATACACAGCCCAAGTCCATGGAATCGCTCATGAGGCCTTCGATAACCTATCGGTTTCCCCTCTTATGAGTGTTCGCGCACTCGCAAGACTATTGTAGGCAAACTTTTGGCTTTTCGGCACTTTCGCTTTCCGGTATTTCAGGATTTGCCGGTCTACTCTGTATGTGCAGTGTATGTACACACCTGGTACTAAAACATGCTACGATCTCCTTAACCACAATGATGTCACTCAACGATTAATCGCACACTTATCAAATACGATCACCAAAAATCAAAAATCTCACATTTGCCTTACCTTGAACGACAAGCCTTAACAACCCTTCCTTGATCACTAATCACGAGTATTTCTTAAATCTACATCAATCTTAATCATTAAGAAATAAAAAAAAAGTGACTCGCAATCATCTTAAGTCACTCTTAAATCATCCATGACCATTCGGCCAACCTTAACCAATAAAAGAGGAAAACTTACCCAAAACCCCAAAACGCCTAAGGAGCAATTCGGTAGAGATCTGAAATCCAAGATTCGATACTAATCCCCTACCAAACCGATTTAGAAAGAGTGAGGGAGAGAAGAAATCGGTAGTAGGAAGACCAATTAAAAGAAAGTAAAGCACTTACACAAGAACCGATCGGCCGACGTTGAAGAAAAAAAGTGGTGGCACAACAGGATTTTGGACAAAAGATATTCAGCTTTAGAGAAAGTAACTAGGAGCGAGAAAGAAAAGAGTTTGATGAGAAAGGAAGGGAAGAAATCGGCACAAACTAAAAAAGAAAGAATAAGGGATTTTAGCTTTTAGATATTTGAAGAGAAAAGTGTTTTCGGTAAAAAGAAAGGAAGAATTCGACATTAGCCTTGAATTCCCAAAATCGACACCTATATATACTATAGCCGAATTTACCTATCCCCAAATTCCCAATTCGACTCCACTTCTCTACCCCTCATCTCCTAACTTTTCTCCTTGATAACTCCTTAATCCCTTCCTTAAACTTCTCCTCTAATCACTCCCTTCAGAGTTCACATCCAACGCCACTAATGGCCATTTATTGAGCAAAAATAAATCCTTCTTTTGAGCAAGGAGGATTTGAACCCCAAACCTCCTTGCCATGCATGTGATGCCACCTCTAAGCCCCACATGTGACGCTACTTGCCACTTAAACACAAGTCTCCTTGTGTCCAATTCCTCCTTCCTTTTTATAAAAACCAAACTACTTGCCACCAAGGTTCTTTTAATTATTAAACTATAATTTCTTTCACCCCAAAGTTCAAACTTATAACTTAACCAAGGGCTATTATCACATAAATAACACTTGACTAGGAATATTAAGCACACATTTTATCAAAATCAATAAAAAAGAAAGTTTGAGATTTTTGAGGCGTTACAAATTGGGCCTAGCACAAACCAATAACAGAACAAGTGGGCCTAAGCCCAATATAGTGACAGATCTCATAAATAGATATGCAACAATATGAGGATGCATCCCACCACGATCCAGCCAACACACTACCCGTACCAACCCTACACTTACGTGGGGATAAAATCGACCCACCCAGTCAGCACACCAATGTTAACACCTGTTGTGGCACTAACCGAAATCACAGCAAAGCTGCTGGTATATATGTGGCTCTAAGCCTTCAGTACCGGTATTATAATTAGCACAAAGCCATCGATTACTATATTATGTTTGGTACATAGCCATCAGCGACGGTACCATAATCGGTACACAACCTTGGGTAAATATGATCGACACAAAGTCATCAATAAGTACGTTAGGCACATAGCCACGGGTAAATACGTTTGGCACAAAGCCATAGTCAAGATGGTACAGAGCCAATTTTAGGTTGGCACAGAGCCATAATCAAATTAAGCGGCACTAAGCTGTCGGTCGGTCCACAGTCGTCTCGTGCGACCCATGCGACCTTAACAGATCAATACTGGACCCATAGTCATCTCGTGCGACCCGTGCGATCCTATCAAAACTTCCTCCATATCAATTTCCTAACCTCATGCAATATGTCATATATGTCATGCTCAATCATCAGACGTGTATGCCAAATGGCCATGCTCAGTAACAATCATTTAAACATATATTAAAAGCATATTAGTCGTACAACCATCGTCAAGACAATTAAAACACAGTCATACGATCACAATCAAATCGATCAAATTCATAGTCTAAGTTGGTCATTTACTCACAAGGGCAAAATAGTCATTTTACCCTATAGGGGTATTTCGATAATTTTACACTACAGGGGTATTTTGATAATTTTACAAACTGGGGGTATTTCAGTAATTTTACAATTCAAGGTATTTTAGTAATTTCACAAATCGAGGGTATTTCAATAATTTCACAAATCAGGGGTATTTTGGTAATTTTATAACCTAGGGGTACTTCAATAATTTTACCACTCGGGGATCTTAACAACCCAACCAAGGGTCCATTGTCGTCTCAAGCGACCTAAGTAACCTAAACAGACATAACGGTGCAAGTGGGCCTAAGGCCCATTACTCTGGCCAAGTGGGCCCACACACTCGTGTGGCTCATTTAGCCCAAATTTAGATACTGCTATGTGTACACCATAACCCAGTTCATTAATAGTCACTTACTGCAAATTTCATCCGTGTGGGCCCACGAGCCCATTGGGCCCACACGACCCATTTCGGCCCATCGAGGCCCAAAATAACCTAAGCCATGTGCGTGACATGACCAGCTTATCTACTTCCCACTTAGCAGCGAAATTTACCTACGCGGGCCCACGGGCCTATTGGGCCCATACGACCCATTTAACCTAGAACTATTCACGACTGTACGAATGACATAGCCCAGTCCAAAACTTACCACATAACATACATTTTATCCGTGTGGGCCACAAGCCCATTGGGCCCACACGACCCAATTTGACCCAACATGGCCCAGAACGGCCTATGCCATGTACGCGACATGACAAGCCCAACCATATTCCATCTAGCAGTTGATTTGACACAAGCAGGCCCACAGGCCCATTGGGCCTACTCGACCCATTTCGTGGCCCAAGTGGCCCACTATGGCCTAAGCCCACGAATTCACTCATGGTGGCCTTCCTCGTCATACGCTCACCTTCTATTAGCTCGGTTCACCACACACGCGATCGCACGCTCGTGTGGCATTATACGCCGTATTTCTGGCTTTTTGGCATTTTTCCAATTACAATCATAGCAGAGTAATCAACACACACATTTTTGGCTTTTCAGCCGATTATCAAAATAAGGCATACGGTTACACACATATTTACGGCCTTTACGCCTATTACCGCGTACAGAGTACGGATACACACCTGTTTGTGATAAGTGAGCAAATCCCGCGATGCTAAACCTAGATTCAATAAAAACCCCTAGTTAGTCCTTCAATCGTTAAAATTAACACCCTTACATAGCACCTGATTCCAAAATGGCACTAACTGCCTACCTTGAATAGCAACTAATTCCTCTCTTTAACCACCTATCAAAGCCGCCTTGACAAAATCTGTATAGCATTACCACCTTGTTAACTAAGACCGTGAATGACAAAGATTAGAAACAAAAGAACAACAACTTACCACTACTTAGGAGTATTCGGCCTCCTAAGGTACACTCTAGGATTTGAGTCCCACGAAAAACAATCACACTCCGATTGAAAACAGTGGATGAAGATAGTGTGAATGAGGAAACTTATATCGACAAAGAGAGAAAGGGGGAGAAGAGTAGCCATGAACCCAAATAAAATCAATTACCTTAATCAAGTCTAAAGGGATTCGGCTCTAAACAAAAAGACAATCGGCTAGCCAAGAAAAACCGAATTAGTGGCGAGGGAGAGGAGGCAAGTGCTATTCGGCTAAACAACAAAGAAGGAAAACACAATTGAAAGAAGAAAGAAAATAGGAGAAGAGACCAAAAGCTATTCGGTCATGCAAAACAAATGAAAGAGGGAGAGGGTGGAGAAGTTCGGTTCAGGAATGAAAGAAAAAAATAGCCACAAACACGTAAGAACAATTCCTATATTCGGCCTTTCAATTTTATACTAAAACGACAAAGAGTTAGAAAGTTTACACAAACGGTAAAATTCCAAAATATGCACGACAATACAGAGAAAATAGGAAAAAACTGAAAATAAAGAAAACCCAAAATGGTACAAAAGAAATTGGCTGTAATATCCTGAATTAGGGCTTAATCGGAATAGTGGTTTCGTGACTACAAATTTGAGATAGAAATAAATATTTTATAATTATTTTGATGATTATGATATGATTGCATGATTGTGTGAAAATTTCGTGATGAAATTTTATGCCTAAAGTTCTTAAATTGAAAGTAGGGACTAAATCGAATAAGTTGCAAAACTTGCATTCTAGAAGTTTTTAGTATGAAATTGTTTTGAAATATTAATGAGGAGGTCTTAAATAGCAATTTGACCAATTTTAAGTTCATGGACAAAATTAGGACATGGAAGGAATTTTTGGAAAGTTTAGTAGTAAGGGTATTTTGGTCATTTAGTTATTAAAATAAATTAAAAACAAAATTAAAAGCCAATTTTTTTCCATCTTATTCATTAGGCCAAAATTTCAAGGGTTCTCCATAGCTAGGGTTTGTTTCAAGCTTCCAAGCTCCATAGTAAGTGATTCCAAGCCCCGTTTTTAATGTTCTTTACGTTTTTGGAATCCCGGCAGCTCGATTAAGCTTATGTTAGCAATAATTCAACCTAGGGTTTATATTTGGAAAAATACCCATAGGTGATTTTTGTGTATTTTGATGTTTTATGATATAATATGGGGTTTTAAATTATGTTAGACAACTTGTGCTACTCGGTTTTGAGTGAAAACAAGTAAAAGGGCTTAATCGACAAAAATACCTAATAGTCACAAGTATATGTTAGAGAGAGAATTTGATGTTGCCATAGAAGGGAAAAGTGATCAGCATGTTATAAAACATAAGAATAAGGAATAAAGTTTAATTCCCGAGCCTAGGGGCAAAAGTGTAATTATGCAAAAGTTTAGGGGCAAAAGTGTAATTTTTCCAAAGTTCGTATTAAATGCAGTTTTGATGAATTTATGTATTAAATAAGATTAATTTTGTATTATAGATCAAGAAAAACGAGATTCAAGTCGCGATTGAGGAAAAGAAAAGATTGTGGACTAAATTGCAAAATCTTTATATTTTGGTACCAAGGTAAGTTCATGTGTAAATGTAGTAACATAATTGTCATTTTAAGCAATTTAATGTTGTTTATATGATATGATGCTGATTATTATCATTAAATATTATGCTTTGTGGTTATTGTTGAATAATATGTAATTATGTGAATTACTTGATGAGTATGAACTATCACCGAAGTACCGATTTCGATTTTCCATGGAAGACGGCAAAGATGTGTGATCGAGGAAAACGCCCGTTTGAACCTTAGGAATAGATTAGGATACAAGTGACATGTCACTAGGATGGTTGAGCATCCGAACTCGTTGAGTTGAGTCCGAGTTCACTTATGGATGCGAATGTCCGAACTCGTTGAGTTGAGTCCGAGTTCGTGAAATGTAACTAGGCATACGAAATCGTTGAGTTGACTCCGAGCTCACTTATGGATGCGAACGCTCGAGCTCATTGAGTTGAGTCCGAGTTCACTTATGGGCGGGTTACATGGTAGCTTGATTACATATGAGGCACTTATGTGCAAATTATCCGTGTATCCGAGTTGTATTCCGATGTGTTCAACGGGTGAAATTTCTAGTGAAATGGAAGAACACTTAAGATGCAAGCGATGTTTTGGTAAGTGTTGTGAAATGGACACTTTGGACAGGTATGTTCTTAACCCTCGGGTTGAAAATAGATACAACAATGATAAGGTGGTAAGATGAGGAATGATGTTTAGAAATGTGATATATGTTTTGGTGATACCATGGTAAAGTTGTTTGGTATATTAGTATTGTTATGTTACTTGTTATTTACATATGAACTTACTAAGCATTTATGCTTACTCCCTCCTCTTTATTTACTGTAGTTTTGAACAAGCCAGCTCGGGAATCGGGACGGGTCGAAGGTTCGATCACACTATCCAAAGGACTTTCATCTGGGTAAATGGCTTGTAAAACTTAAGTATGGCATGCATAGCAATATACTTATTTTGTGTAAATAATTTTATGATATGGCCATGTTTGGTTGAGAAAATGTTTGATATTGATAAGTCATGGTGATGGTTAATTTAGATCATGTTTGATATTATGGAAGTTTAATAGGTTATCTAGTTCATAAAAATTCATGGAAAGATGAAACTTGCCTTAAAACAGAATATTACTGCAGCAATGACATGAATTTGAAAAATAACTAAAAATAGTATAAATGGAACTAAATGATGAGTAAGTTATGAAATTGAAGCTTAATGAGTCTATTTTCATTTGGATTGAACAAAACAGGCATATAAATTATATTTTATGAGATATTTAAACTTTTGTGAAACAGGGCCAGAGTGATTTCTGGATCCCCTATTCTGACTTTAAAAATTTCTAATAAATTTTAGAAAAATAATTAGAAGTTGTTCTTTATATGTACAGGTTCGTTATTGAGTCTAGTTTTAAGAGAAACAAACCTCATAGTCATTTAATTTCTGTATAGAGAAATATCTGATTCGTAATACACAGAGGTCAGAGTAGTCGAACCCTAAAATAGGGGAGACTGTAACTAATAAACTGTACTAATTGGCCCAACCAAAAATTCTATAAAAAATTAGTAAATAGATATATGAGTCTAAATTTAGGGAAAATTTATGGATATAGATTTTGAGTTTAGTAACTTGAGATATGATTTTTCTTGTAACTGTGACGCGGGTAGTTACAAAGCTGTGAATGTAGAAACAAATGATTTGAAGTTCTTAATTTGATAAATTATGCTCGGTAACCCCTCAAGCTCGACTCCGGCGACGGTTTCGGGCGTGGGGGTGTTACATTTAGTGGTATCAGAGCAGGTTTAGTCAGTTCTCGGACTACGTGTTGTATGTACGGATTTTGCTATACATGCCATATATATGAATTGTGATAGTGTGACGACTTCTGACCTTTTTAAATGATTTTTACATAGTAAATGGATCCCGATCCAGCTGTGGCAGATGAAGTAGAGAGTAATGCGCCAGCTCCGGCTGAAGGGGCAGCGCCGACTAAAAACCCACCCCCTACTGTTGGTCAGGGAGGAGGAGAAAGGGATCGGGAAGCCTTTCTCCAAATGATGAGTGCATGGTACACTAAGTTCGTTCGTACGAACCCAAATGTACGACCTCCCGCACCTCCCCCAATTCCTCAACCTATGCCTCCGATGCCTCAGGGAGTGGATATGATAAAATTTCATAGAACCCCCGTTGATAGAATTCGTAAACAAGGGGCTGAAGAATTTAGAGCAAATATTGATAATGATGCAGAGAAAGCAGAGTTCTGGCTTGAAAATTCTATCCGGGTATTTGATGAATTATCTTGTACCCCTGAAGAATGTTTGAAATGTGCTACATCTTTGTTGAGAGATTCAGCCTATAATTGGTGGAAGACTTTGATTTCGGTGGTACCGAACGAGAGGGTAACCTGGGAATTCTTTCAAGAAGAGTTTCGGAAGAAATATATTAGTGAAAGATTTATTGATCAGAAATGTAAAGAGTTTCTTAAGCTGAAGCAAGGTAATATGATAGTCTCAGAATATGAAAGAGAGTTTGTTCGATTAAGTAAGTATGCCAGGGAATATGTTCCTACAGAAGCCAAGATGTGCCGACGATTTGAAGACGGGCTCAACGAAGACATTAAGGTATTTGTCGGGATCCTTGAACTGAAAGAAATGGTAGTACTGGTTGATCGAGCTTGCAAGGCTGAAGAATTACTGAAGGAAAAGAAAAAGGTAGAATCTGGAACACGAAATTGGAAGAAAAGACCAATGAGTAATGCACCCTCACAACAAACCGGAAAGTCAAGAAATATGAATCCTCGTTCCCAAGTTTCAGCTGGGCAATCATATGGATATTTTAAGAAGCAAAATGTGGGTCCTAAATCTCAGACTACTTCTGCGGCTAGTGTGGGAAATACGAGATTTGTTAAACCCGAGTGCCAACGGTGTGGTAGAAATCATTTTGGTTCGTGCAGAGCAAATGAATGCTTTCGATGTGGTTCTCCTGATCATTTTATTAGAGACTGCCCAGAGAGAGCTGAGAAAGAAAAATTTCAGAGTGTAAAAGCTAGTGGTGCAAACTCGAACTTATGCTATTAAAGCGCGTAAAGATGCTTCCTCACCCGATGTGATTACCGGTACATTTTCTCTTTATGATACTAATATTATTGCTTTGATTGATCCCGGTTCTACTCATTCATATGTATGCATGAAACTAGTATCTAATATGAATATACCTGTTGAGAACACAGAATTTATGATTAGAGTGTCGAACCCGTTAGGCAAATGCATGATAGTTGATAAAGTATGCAAGAAGTGCCCTTTAATGATTCGGGGTCATTACTTTCCGGCCGACTTGATGTTGTTGCCGTTTGATGAATTTGATGTTATTTTGGGTATGGATTGGTTGACATTGCATGATGCTATAGTAAATTGCAAAGAAAAGGTTATAGAATTAAAATGTGAAAGTGGTGAAATCTTGCGGGTTGAGCCAGACAAATCAGAGGCATTATCTAGTATGATTTCTTCGATGTCGACTCAGAGATATTTGAGAAAGGGTTATGAAGCTTATTTGGCGTATGTAATTAATACAAAAGAAGTTGAAAAGAAAGTTGAATCAGTGCCGGTTGTGTGTGAATTTGCGGACGTATTTCCAGAAGAATTACCGGGTTTGCCTCCAGTCAGGGAAGTAGAATTTGGTATAGATTTGATACCGAGAACAGCTCCGATCTCGATTGCTCCATATAGAATGGCACCAACAGAGTTGAAAGAATTAAAGTCGCAGTTGCAAGAGTTGACTGATAAAGGCTTTGTGAGATCGAGTTTTTCACCTTAGGGTGCTCCCGTGTTATTTGTGAAAAAGAAGGATGGTTCTATGAGATTATGTGTTGATTATCGGCAGTTAAACAAGGTGACAATAAAAAACAAGTATCCGTTGCCGAGAATTGATGATTTGTTTGATCAGCTAAAAGGAGCGACATGGTTTTCAAAGATTGACTTGAGATCTGGGTATTATCAGCTGTGAGTAAAAGAGTCAGATGTGCCTAAAACTGCTTTTAGAACAAGGTACGGTCATTATGAATTTTTAGTTATGCCATTCGGGTTGACAAATGCTCCTGCTGTGTTTATGGACTTAATGAATCGCATATTTCGGCCATACCTAGACAGATTTGTTGTGGTGTTTATAGATGATATTTTAATTTATTCAAAAGATGAGACAGAGCATGCTGAGCATTTGAGGATAGTTTTGCAAACTTTGAGAGATAAGCAGCTGTATGCTAAGTTTAGTAAAAGTGAATTTTGGCTCTGGGAAGTTGGATTTTTGGGTCATATTGTTTCAGGTGATGGTATACGGGTTGATCCTAGTAAAATTTCAGCCATTGTTGATTGGAAACCACCGAAAAATGTAACTGAAGTTAGGAGTTTCTTAGGGCTAGCTGGGTATTATCGGCGGTTTGTAAATGGATTTTCTATAATTGCTACTCCTATGACTAGACTACTCCGAAAGGATGTTAAATTTGAATGGACGGAAGAATGTCAACAGAGTTTCGAAGAATTGAAAAAGTTATTAACTGAAGCACCAGTGTTGATACAACCCGAATCAGGTAAAGAATTTGTGGTGTATAGTGATGCTTCTCTAAATGGTTTGGGGTGTGTACTCATGCAAGAAGGAAAAGTGGTGGCTTATGCTTCGAGACAGTTAAAACCTCATGAGAAGAATTATCCTACTCACGATTTGGAATTGGCTGTTGTGGTATTTGCTTTGAAGATTTGGCGACATTATTTGTATGGTGAAAAGTGCCGAGTATATACCGATCACAAAAGTCTTAAATACTTGATGTCACAAAAAGACTTGAATTTGAGACAGCGAAGATGGTTGGAGTTATTGAAAGATTACGAACTTGTTATCGATTATCATCCAGGAAAAACGAATGTGGTTGCTAATGCTTTAAGCAGAAAGTTGTTGTTTTCTTTGAGAGTTATGAACACTTAGTTGAAAATTTTAGATGACAGTTCGATTCTAGCAGAGTTAAGAGCAAGACCGATGTTTTTACAAGATATTTCTGAAGCTCAAAAAAATGATCAAGATTTGCTAGTCAAAAGAAAAAAGTGTGAAGCTGATACGGGATCAAATTTCAGAATCGGTTTTGATGGTTGTTTGATATTTAAAAATTGGATTTGTGGACCGAAAAATGATGAGTTGATTCAAAAGATTTTGGATGATGCACATAATAGTTGTTTAGCGGTTCATCCGGGCAGTACGAAGGTGTATAATGACTTGAAGAAAATGTACTGGTGGAGTGGAATGAAAAGAGATATTTCCGAGTTTGTATCAAAGTGCTTAGTTTGTCAACAAGTGAAAGCTGAACACCAAGTACCTTCGGGATTACTTCAGCCTATTATGGTTCCTGAATGTAAATGGGATCGGATTACTATGGATTTTATATCAGGGTTGCCGTTAACTCCAGGGAAGAAAAATGCCATCTGGGCAATAGTTGACAGACTGACTAAATCGACTCATTTTATTCCGGTACGTACAGATTGTTCTCTTAATAAGTTAGCTGAATTGTATATCTGAGAGATTGTTAGACTTCATGGGATACCTTTGCCAATCATTTCGGATAAAGATCCGAGGTTTACCTCACGGTTTTGGAAAAAGTTGCAAGAAGCATTAGGTACAAAGTTAAATTTCAGCACTACCTTTCATCCACAAACTGATGGACAATCAGAGAGAGTAATTTAGATTCTTGAAGACATGCTCAGATGTTGCGTAATGGAATTTCAAGATAGTTGGGAAGGGTACTTGTGACAGCCCAAAATTGACCCTAGTCGGGAAGTGGTTTTGGGACCGCTAAACCGAGTCACTGAAAGGTTTGAATGTGATGTTTATTGTCTAGAATATGTAATCATGAATGTGTGAAAAATTCAAGCTTCGATTTAGTCGATTGCATGTGAATTTAGTCAATAGGACTTATATGAGAAAATTTTAAAATGTGATAGGTCAATGCATGAGGACCTATTAGTGCATGTGGAAGAAAAAGGGGACTTGCATGTCAAATTCCCCCTCCCTAATATGTAGTGGCCGGCCATGCTATGGGTGGAAACATGTCACCAACATGTTGTGTTAGTGATGTATGGTAAGGAAAATAAAATAATAAGCATGATAATTAAATAATGAAAGGAAGGGTGATGAAAAAAAAAAAAGAATAATGGTCTCATGCATACACCCCATTGCCGTGAGCTAAAGGAAGGAAAAGAAAGGTTTTGTTCATCCTTTTTCAACCTCTTTTGACCGAAAATCCTAAGGAAGAGGATTAGGAGGAAGTTTGGCCATGCATGTAACTAGATTGAGGTATGTTTAATGTTATTCTTTGAGATTCATGTATATTTTAAGTTGTAAGTTCAAAATCTACCTAGCCATGGTTCAAACTTTGTTAAATGATGGAGATGACATTCGGCCATGAATGTTACGTTCTTGGTTGGTATTTTGATGTCTTTGGTGATGAGGTAAGGAGATGGTTGACTTTGGGTGTTTAATAAAAGGGTTTGGATGTGAGAGTGTGTGAGAAGTAGAAATGAGGAGTCTTAGCAACTCCATGAAGGTTCGGCCATGGTAGTTTGAGGATTAGAGATTTTATTTCTTGTCAAAAATTTGATGAATCCTAGTGTGTGAAGTGTTTGAACCTACTAAGGATTAATAGATGCATGGGTACAAAGTAGGAAGAATCGGCTACTATGGTTGACACCAATGCCGAATGTAAAGATGTTATAGTAAATAATGTATGTGATTTGAGTTGATAATGTGAAAAAGGATAATTAGATGTATTATAAATGATATAAAGATTTTAGAAATTATTTTGGTTAGGTGTGTGTATGATTAAGTATATTCGGCAATATACTTAAAGTGAGTACTTGATATTATATGGGAGTATGTATATTCGGCCACATGAGTAAATATATATATGATGTTAAATTTGATTATGTATAATGGGAATTAAGATGTGGAACTTAAGAAATGTAGTCATATGTGGAATTACATGATGTTATAGTTGACATTGTACACACATACATCCATTCGGCCATCAACATGAGTAATTAGTGAGGATGGTTGCCGAATATACAAACATACATAAGCATGTGTAATTGAATTATGAATGTTTAACAAGATGGTTAAACTAGTGAATTATTGATTAAGCTCAAGGAGCTAAAGGAGGAGAATCAAGCAAAGGCAAAGAAAAGATCACTGAGTAGCCGAGTTGGAACCGTCTTACCCAACACAAGGTAAGTCATTAAGCATGTAGTTGGTATTATTTCAAATGGTCATAATGTTTATGTATTGATGCTGAATGGAATGAATAAATATACATATATATATGCATGTACGTATGTGATGATGAAATTGTTGAATGAAAAGAGGTAAGATGTACTGAGTTGTTGGTCTCGGCACTAAACGTGCGGGTATAACCATTTATGACCATGAGATTGGCGCTAAGTGCGCGGGATTAAATTGTACAGCACTAAGTGTGCGATTTGACTATGTTGCACTAAGTGTGCGAAATGAATATGATGCACTAAGTGTGCGAATTGACCATGCGGCACTAAGTGTGCGAGTTTGACTATGTAGCACTAAGTGTGCGATTTGATTACGTAGCACTAAGTGTGCGAGTTGATTATATAGCACTGAGTGTGCGGACTCAATATACATTCGTGAATCATTATGGACACTATGTGTGCGACACTATTGAGTCGATCGCGGACAGCGGATCGGGTAAGTGTCTTGAGTACATGGCTAATAGGTGCTATGCTTATACTTGGTGTTGAGCTCGGTAAGTTTGAACCTATGTGACAAATATACTTGAAGTCACGTACATAAAATTTATCGTAGGATGGGTGAAAGGCCGTTTAGTCGTTTGATTGTAACGAAAATAAATTGATTTATGAAAATGCTTCAATGTCCTATTGATGAGTATAGGGAATGTGAATGCATGAATTGATATGAAACTGAATCGATAGGTTGGAGGAACTATGGTATGGTTCGGTATGGATGGAGTAAATTGTCTCGTTCTATTTTGTTTCCTCTTGTTATAATGTTATTGATGGATGGTAGTGCATTGCTTATGACTTACTGAGTTATAAACTCACTCGGTGTTTCCTTGTCACCCATTATAGGTTGCTTGGACTCATCTATTTTTGCGGGGTCAGGCCGTCATCAAAGTCATCACACCGGATAGCAAGTTTTGGTACTTTCTTCTTAGTTGGCTTAGAAGAACATTTTGGCATGTATAAGCTATTACGTTGTGTTTGAACTTTGGCATGTAAACTTTAAGCCATGCGAAAATGGCACGAATGTTCGATTGAGTTGGATCAAGGGTAGGCATGAAATGGACCTAGTTACTTTCGTAACAGATGCTGGCAGCAGCAGTGTCATGAGATTGAAAAATCACTGAAAATAGTAGGAGAGGAATTAATTGATGAATAAATTATGTAATCGAAGCTCGATGAGTCTGTTTTCATGAGGAAGTAACGAAAAGATCATATGGGCAGTATATTAAGAGATAATGAGATTTTCGTGGGACAGGGCCAGAACGGTTTCTGGATTCCCTGCTCCGACTTTGGAAATTCATTATAAATTAACCAGAGATAATTACGGGTCGTACCATATAGTTACAGATTCCTCTCTGAGTCTAGTTTTCATAGAAACAAACGGTATCAGTATTGAAGCCCCGTGCAGGGAGATATCCAAGTTGTAATGGGCAAAGGTCAGTGTAGTCGACCCCTGCAACATGGGAGACTTTGACTAATAAACTGTACTAATTGGGCCGACCAAAAATTCTAGAAAAAAATACATAGATGGGCACATGAGTCTAGTTTCTGGGAAAAATTACGAAACTGATTTTCGAGTTACGAACCTCAAGATATGATTTTTAAAACGACTAGTACACAGATTGGGCAGTGTCTGGAAAATAAATTTTTAAGGGGTTAAAGTCAGTTAACACCTCGTGTTCGACTCCGGTGTCGGTTTCGGGTTCGGGGTGTTACATTTGATTGGTATCAGAGCCATAGTTTAGTCGGTTCTAGGACTACCATAGCGCATATGATTCTAGCTATACATGCCGAATGTTAATGTTTAAATGTGTGATGACTTCTGACGGTTGAAATGTTTTTGTTTTGATTAGTAAATGGACCCCGGTGAAGAAAGAACCCTAGCGGATGACGTTGAGAGCGTAGCGGCTGCTCCTGCATAAGGGACGCCGCCTGTTGAACCTCAGTCATCTGCGAATAATCAAGGTGAGGGGGCTAAACAAGCCTTCTTTACCATGATGAATGAGTGGGTCGCGCAATATGCCCGAACCAACCCGGCTGTCCAACAATTCCCAAATTTGAATAATCCACCCCAAGAGCCTGTAATGCCATCAGTCGTTGATCCTGTGAGGATGAGTAAGCCACCTGTAGACTTGATTAGGAAGCGTGGGGCCGAGGAGTTCAAGGCCATAGTAACTGATGATGCCGAAAGGGCCGAGTTCTGGCTTGATAACACCATTCGGGTGTTCGATGAATTGTCATGCACACCCGACGAATGTCTAAAATGTGATGTATCCTTGTTGCGAGACTCATCCTACTATTGGTGGAGGACCTTGATTTCCATAGTCCCGAACGAGCGAGTAACTTGGGACTTCTTTCAAACGGAATTCCGAAAGAAATTTATTAGCCAACGGTTCATTGATCAGAAGCGTAAGGAGTTCTTGGAACTCAAGCAAGGCCGTATGACTGTATCTGAATACGAACATGAATTCGTAAGACTTAGTAGGTATGCCCGGGAGTGTGTAGCTGATGAGGTTGCTATGTTCAAAAGATTCGAGGAAGGATTGAATGAAGATTTAAAGCTACTAATGGGTATTTTGGAAATAAAAGAATTCGTAACACTAGTCGAACGAGCCTGCAAGGCGGAAGAACTTGGAAAGGAGAAGAGGAAGGCTGAATTTGAAGCTAGAGATTATCGTAAAAGATTGACGGGTAAAGCTCCGTTCTCAGCTGTAAAGAAGTTCAGGGAGGACATTAATAAGTCGAGGGTGACTGCGGGAATTTCCATCAGGGCAAGACCATCGATGGGCTCCCGAGCTACTTCGGTAGCTAGTGTGGGCAATAATCGTCACGAGAAACCTGAATGTCCCCAATGTGGAAGACGACACCTAGGTGAATGTTGGGGCAAGTCTACTAGCAGGGCCTGTTACGGATGCGGTTCGAAGGACCACTTTATTAGAGATTGCACGGAGCTGGATGAGAAGAATAAGATTCAAGGTGCAAGACCGAGTGGAGTGACATCAGAGGTAGACCACCGAGAATTTTAGGAGGCAGGGGTGGTAGTCAGAGGGGGGCCTCTGATACGGCCGATCGAGCCGAGAACCGTACTCCTGCTAGAGCATATGCCATTCGCGCACGAGAGGAGGCATCCTCCCCCGACGTCATCACTGGTACCTTCACTCTCTTTGATACTAATGTGATTGCATTGATTGACCCTGGTTCTACTCATTCATATGTATACGAAACCTTAGCAACCAGTAAGACTCTACCTGTTGAGTCTACTGAGCTCGTAATTCGAGTATCAAACCCTTTGGGTCAATGCGTACTTGTTGATAAAGTGTGTAAGAGATGCCCTCTAATAATCCGAGAATCCTGTTTTCCGGCCGATTTGATGCTTTTGCCGTTCGACGAGTTTGATGTTATTCTTGGTTTGGATTGGTTAACCGCGCATGATGCGGTTGTGAATTGCAAAAGCAAGACTATCGATTTGAGGTGCGCAAATAACGAAATAATCCGAGTTGAGTCTGCGGACTTAAGGGGGTTGCCAGCTGTAATATCAGCAATGTTGGCCCAGAAATATGTAAGGAAAGGGTCCGAAGCATACCTCGCGTATGTACTTGATGACAAGGAGTTAGAAAAGAAACCCGAATCGGTGCCGGTGGTTTGTGAATACCCGGATGTTTTTCCTGAAGAGTTACCGGGTTTGCCACCTGTTCGGGAGGTAGAGTTTGGTATTGAGCTTGTACCTGGAACTACGCTAATTTCGATCGCTCCGAATCGTATGGCACTAACCGAGTTAAAAGAGTTGAAAGCTCAGTTGCAAGAATTGACGGATAGAGGTTTCGCTCGACCGAGTTTCTCACCTTGGGGTGCACCAGTATTGTTCGTGAAAAAGAAGGACGGAACCATGAGGTTGTGCATTGACTATCGTCAACTGAATAAAGTGACGATAAAGAATAAGTATCCGTTACCGCGTATTGATGATCTGTTCGATCAATTAAAGGGAGCATCGGTGTTTTCAAAGATAGATTTGAGATCGGGTTATTATCAGTTGCGGATTCGAGATTCAGACGTACCAAAAACTGCTTTCAGAACGAGGTACGGTCACTACGAGTTCTTAGTGATGCCATTTGGGCTCACTAATGCCCCTGCGGTGTTTATGGATTTGATGAATCGGATCTTCAGGCCGTATTTGGATCGGTTCGTAGTTGTGTTTATTGATGACATCTTGGTCTATTCAAGAGATGAGACCGAACATGCTGAGCATCTGAGGCTAGTGTTGCAAATTTTGCGGGATAAGCAGTTATATGCTAAGTTCAGTAAGTGTGAGTTCTGGTTAAGAGAGGTTAGCTTCTTGGGTCATGTGGTATCCGCATCGGGTATTCGAGTTGACCCGAGCAAAATTTCAGCCATACTTAACTGGAAGCCTCCGAGAAATGTTATCGAAGTCCAGAGCTTTCTAGGGCTCGCCGGTTATTACCGACGATTTGTCAAAGGTTTCTCGATGATAGCCACACCAATGACGAAGCTACTTCAAAAGGATGTTAAGTTCGAATGGATGGAGAAATGTCAGAAAAGCTTCGATCAACTGAAAACTCATTTGACTGAAGCTCCAATTTTGGTGCAACCCGAATCGGGTAAAGAGTTTGTCATTTATAGTGACGCATCCCTACTTGGGTTGGGTTGCGTATTGATGCAAGAAGGTCGAGTTGTGGCCTATGCGTCGAGACAATTGAAGCCACACGAGAGAAATTATCCGACCCATGATCTCGAACTAGCCGCCATTGTGTTTGCATTGAAAATATGGCAACATTATTTGTTTGGTGAGAAGTGCCATGTGTTTTCGGATCACAAAAGTCTCAAATATTTGATGACTCAATGAGACTTGAATCTGCGACAAAGACGTTGGCTTGAGTTGTTGAAAGATTACGAGCTTGTCATTGATTACCACCCGGGAAAGGCTAATGTGGTTGCGGACGCCTTAAGCCGAAAATCACTTTTTGCTTTGCGAGCGATGAATGTACACTTGTCTGTTCTACCTGACAATGTGTTAGTAGCTGAATTAAAAGCCAAACCATTATTGACTCATCAAATTCGTGAAGCTCAGAAAGTCGATGATGAATTGGTTGCAAAACAAGCTGAGTGTGTTCCGAACAAGGAATCAGAGTTTCAGATTGATGATGATGGTTGTTTGAGGTTTAGAAGTCGTTTGTGTGTTCCAAGGAATTCGGAACTCATTCCAATGATTCTGAACGAAGCCCATTGTAGCCGAATGTCAATTCACCCGGGGAGCACGAAAATGTACAACGACTTGAAACGTCGGTTTTGGTGGCATGGTATGAAACGAGATATCTCCGACTTTGTTTCGAGATGTTTAATATGTCAACAAGTGAAAGCGGAACATCAAGTGCCTTCAGGGTTACTTCAGTCGATCATGATACCCGAGTGGAAATGGGACCGAGTCACAATGGACTTTGTGTCCGGACTGCCATTGTCCGCAAGTAAGAAGGATGCGATTTGGGTTGTTGTTGATAGGCTGACTAAGTCGGCTCACTTTATCCCCGTGCGTACGGATCTTTCATTGGATAAACTAGCCGAATTGTATGTCTCTCAGATTGTGAGATTACATGGAGTACCTATTTCTATCGTGTCGGATAGAGATCCGAGATTCACCTCACGATTTTGGAAGAAATTGCAAGAAGCTTTGGGTACCAAGCTGCATTTTAGCACCGCTTTTCACCCCCAAACCGATGGTCAATCCGAGCGGATAATTCAAATACTTGAGGATATGTTGAGATGTTGCATCCTCGAGTTTAGTAGTTCATGGGAACGGTATTTACCTTTGATTGAATTCGCTTACAACAATAGTTTTCAATCAAGTATTAAGATGGCACCTTATGAGGCTTTGTACGGTCGTAAATGCCGTACGCCATTGTTTTGGACCGAGCTTGGTGAAAGTAAAATTTTCGGAGTTGATTTGATTAAAGATGCCGAACAAAAGTAAAGGTAATCCGCGAAAGTCTGAAGGTAGCCACAGATCTCAAAAATCGTATGCGGATTTAAAACGAAAGGACATTGAATATCAGGTGGGAGATAAAGTGTTTCTTAAAGTGTCACCTTGGAAGAAGGTACTCAGATTTGGCCGTAAAGGCAAGTTGAGCCCGAGATTCATTGGGCCGTACGAAATTTCCGAACGAGTGGGGCCGGTTGCATATAGATTGATTTGCCCCCTGAACTTGAAAGGATGCACGATGTCTTCCATGTTTCAATGCTTCGACGTTATAGATCCGATCCGTCACATGTGATTAATCCCTCAGAAGTTGAAATTCAATCTGATTTGAGCTATGAAGAAGAACCGATTCGTATCCTAGCTCGTGAAGTGAAAGAGTTGCGAAATAAAAGGGTTCCGTTGGTTAAGGTGTTGTGGCTCAAACACGGGATTGAGGAAGCAACCTGGGAACCCGAGAGCTCGATGAAAGAACGATATCCAAACCTATTTACCGGTAAGATTTTCGAGGACGAAAATTTCTTAAGTGAGGGAGAGTTGTGACAGCCCAAAATTGACCCTAGTCGGGAAGTGGTTTCGGGACCGCTAAACCGAGTCACCGAAAGGTTTGAATGTGATGTTTATTGTCTAGAATATGTAATCATGAATGTGTGAAAATTCAAGCTTCGATTTAGTCGATTGCATGTGAATTTAGTCAATAGGACTTATATGAGAAAATTTTAAAATGTGGTAGGTCAATGCATGAGGACCTATTAGTGCATGTGGAAGAAAAAGGGGACTTGCATGTCAAATTCCCCCTCCCTAATATGTAGTGGCCGGCCATGCTATGGGTGGAAACATGTCACCAACATGTTGTGTTAGTGATGTATGGTAAGGAAAATAAAATAATAAGCATGATAATTAAATAATGAAAGGAAGGGTGATGAAAAAAAAAAGAATAATGGTCTCATGCATACACCCCATTGCCGTGAGCTAAAGGAAGGAAAAGAAAGGTTTTGTTCATCCTTTTTCAACCTCTTTTGACCGAAAATCCTAAGGAAGAGGATTAGGAGGAAGTTTGGCCATGCATGTAACTAGATTGAGGTATGTTTAATGTTATTCTTTGAGATTCATGTATATTTTAAGTTGTAAGTTCAAAATCTACCTAGCCATGGTTCAAACTTTGTTAAATGATGGAGATGACATTCGGCCATGAATGTTACGTTCTTGGTTGGTATTTTGATGTCTTTGGTGATGAGGTAAGGAGATGGTTGACTTTGGGTGTTTAATAAAAGGGTTTGGATGTGAGAGTGTGTGAGAAGTAGAAATGAGGAGTCTTAGCAACTCCATGAAGGTTCGGCCATGGTAGTTTGAGGATTAGAGATTTTATTTCTTGTCAAAAATTTGATGAATCCTAGTGTGTGAAGTGTTTGAACCTACTAAGGATTAATAGATGCATGGGTACAAAGTAGGAAGAATCGGCTACTATGGTTGACACCAATGCCGAATGTAAAGATGTTATAGTAAATAATGTATGTGATTGAGTTGATAATGTGAAAAAGGATAATTAGATGTATTATAAATGATATAAAGATTTAGAAATTATTTGGTTAGGTGTGTGTATGATTAAGTATATTCGGCAATATACTTAAAGTGAGTACTTGATATTATATGGGAGTATGTATATTCGGCCACATGAGTAATATATATATGATGTTAAATTTGATTATGTATAATGGGAATTAAGATGTGGAACTTAAGAAATGTAGTCATATGTGGATTACATGATGTTATAGTTGACATTGTACACACATACATCCATTCGGCCATCAACATGAGTAATTAGTGAGGATGGTTGCCGAATATACAAACATACATAAGCATGTGTAATTGAATTATGAATGTTTAACAAGATGGTTAAACTAGTGAATTATTGATTAAGCTCAAGGAGCTAAAGGAGGAGAATCAAGCAAAGGCAAAGAAAAGATCACTGAGTAGCCGAGTTGGAACCGTCTTACCCAACACAAGGTAAGTCATTAAGCATGTAGTTGGTATTATTTCAAATGGTCATAATGTTTATGTATTGATGCTGAATGGAATGAATAAATATACATATATATATATGCATGTACGTATGTGATGATGAAATTGTTGAATGAAAGAGGTAAGATGTACTGAGTTGTTGGTCTCGGCACTAAACGTGCGGGTATAACCATTTATGACCATGAGATTGGCGCTAAGTGCGCGGGATTAATTGTACAGCACTAAGTGTGCGATTTGACTATGTTGCACTAAGTGTGCGAAATGAATATGATGCACTAAGTGTGCGAATTGACCATGCGGCACTAAGTGTGCGAGTTTGACTATGTAGCACTAAGTGTGCGATTTGATTACGTAGCACTAAGTGTGCGAGTTGATTATATAGCACTGAGTGTGCGGACTCAATATACATTCGTGAATCATTATGGACACTATGTGTGCGACACTATTGAGTCGATCGCGGACAGCGGATCGGGTAAGTGTCTTGAGTACATGGCTAATAGGTGCTATGCTTATACTTGGTGTTGAGCTCGGTAAGTTTGAACCTATGTGACAAATATACTTGAAGTCACGTACATAAAATTTATCGTAGGATGGGTGAAAGGCCGTTTAGTCGTTTGATTGTAACGAAAATAAATTGATTTATGAAAATGCTTCAATGTCCTATTGATGAGTATAGGAATGTGAATGCATGAATTGATATGAAACTGAATCGATAGGTTGGAGGAACTATGGTATGGTTCGGTATGGATGGAGTAAATTGTCTCGTTCTATTTTGTTTCCTCTTGTGATAATGTTATTGATGGATGGTAGTGCATTGCTTATGACTTACTGAGTTATAAACTCACTCGGTGTTTCCTTGTCACCCATTATAGGTTGCTTGGACTCATCTATTTTTGCGGGGTCAGGCCGTCATCGAAGTCATCACACCGGATAGCAAGTTTTGGTACTTTCTTCTTAGTTGGCTTAGAAGAACATTTTGGCATGTATAAGCTATTACGTTGTGTTTGAACTTTGGCATGTAAACTTTAAGCCATGCGAAAATGGCACGAATGTTCGATTGAGTTGGATCAAGGGTAGGCATGAAATGGACCTAGTTACTTTCGTAACAGATGCTGGCAGCAGCAGTGTCATGAGATTGAAAAATCACTGAAAAATAGTAGGAGTGGAGTTAATTGATGAATAAATTATGTAATCGAAGCTCGATGAGTCTGTTTCATGAGGAAGTAACGAAAAGATCATATGGCAGTATATTAAGAGATAATCAGATTTTCGTGGGACAGGGCCAGAACGGTTTCTGGATTCCCTGCTCCGACTTTGGAATTCGTTATAAATTAACCAGATATAATTAGGGGTCGTACCATATATGTACAGATTCCTATCTGAGTCTAGTTTCATAGAAACAACGGCATCAGTATTGAAGCCCGTGCAGGGAGATATCGAAGTCGTAATGGGCAAAGGTCAGTGTAGTCGACCCCTGCAACATGGGAGACTTTGACTAATAAACTGTACTAATTGGCGACCAAAATTCTGAAAAATAAT